>NC_047516.1:23779027-23932297 GCF_902827115.2 Pseudochaenichthys georgianus
ACAAAGATAGCAGATTGTTTTTACTCTCTGTAAATAATAAACTAGTATTTGTTCCATGAGCCTTTAGAGGGGATATTAAGACATACCTGTTAAAGCCTCACTGTTTTATTTGTACTTATGAGTGAAAGGTTAACAATAGTTATTCTATCAAAATACATCAACAAGCATAGTCAGAGTTAACCATAACTCTGACTACCTTGTCCTGAAAGGCAAATCTCCCAAAATACAATATATAGTTTAACAAACAAAAAAAGAAAAGGAGTTTATAAATTCATTTACACACTCAAAAGTAGTCACCTTAAAACACACCAATAACATTAAGAAATCATATTGAATTAACTGAGAAAAAAGTGCAGAAACTAAAGCTTTCCATCTGTTGTCAATTACACAGTCAGCACTGTTTGATACAAACACATCTGATTCTATATTTAACTGAAAAAAGGACATTTACAATATATGCGGTGCACATTTCTGTATAACTTTCAAACACACATGTGAAAGGATAAAAATAATTGAGGTGGAAACATTGAAGGAAAGGCCAATACTGTACAACGGTAATTGGAAGAGGATGGATTATTTAAGGGTAAAGAAGGATGAGTCATATTTGCAGGGTGCTTTTGCAGACTGACAGCTGTTAATGTATTTATTTGTATGTTTAATTATTATAAAAAATGTCTACATATAAAAAAAATTACCTTTTCAGAACAAAGCAATCCACAACATTTAAATTAAATAATTGAAGATTGGACACTGGTATAATAATATTCAAGTATGGAAACAGAAATAAAGCAAAAGAAACAGTTTGGAAGATAATGGCATTAATCTGTGATGAATGGTGGCTGTAGTGTGTGATGGCTGTGTGTGCTGTGGGCTGGTTATAGCGCTAACTACACTTCTGGACCTTGGACATATTCAACAGTACTGTTTCTGTTAATCGGATTGCCCCTTAATTATAATAACCATGACATTATTTGAATATTAAGGTTATTCATTATTATCAAATTGCACATACTGTCTCGATGTCTGAGATCAAACATGTTCATACTAGCAAACGTGTTCATAATAAGACACGTGTTGCATCTCGCCTCTCATCTTATTCTGACTGCAGTTATTGACACAAGAAATATGCTCATTATGACAAAATGGGTGGCTCTTAAAAGAGCCTTTTGTGGATCTTAGTCAGATCAGTCTGATGACAGCTCACTTCTTCTTGGGTGCTGCCTTCTTCGCTTTGGGTTTGGCGACCTTTGCGGGGGATTTCTTGACTGCGGGGGCCTTTTTCACCACCTTCTTGGGGCTCTTTGCAGCCTTTTTAACGACCTTCTTCGGGCTCTTGGTGGCCTTCTTGGGGCTCTTGGGGGCGGCTTTCAAGGCTGCTGCGGGTTTCTTCGCCTTCTTGGGAGACTTCTTTCCTGCCGCGGGCTTTTTGGCCGGTGCAGGTTTCGCTGCGGGCTTCTTGGCTTTAGGAGCGACTTTCTTGTCTGCGGGCTTCTTGGTCTTAGGCTCGGCAACCTTCTTGCTCATCTTGAATGATCCGGACGCTCCGATGCCCTTGATCTGGACCAGAGTCCCATTAACGACCAGACTCTTGATGGCGGTCTTAACGCGGGAATTGTTCTTCTCCACATCGTAGCCTCCGGCAGCCAGAGCCTTCTTGACGGCGGACAGAGACACGCCGCTTCGCTCCTTGGATGCGGCCACAGCTTTAACGATGAGATCGCTGACTTTGGGGCCAGCTGCCTTCGGCTTGGAAACCTTCTTCTTGGCGGCTTTGGCCGGTGCAGCGGCTGGAGGGACTTCTGCCATGTTCTGCTCAAGTGTTCTGTTCCTGCTCACACTGACACGAGTCTGGCTGAAGTGCTGGAGAGAGCCGAGCAGGGGCTGCCCTTAAGCACACCATGAGAACCGTGGAGACTCAACTCAGCCCATTGCGCCACTCTGCAGGCTGAAAACTTTGACACTTGTGTTTTCTCTTCACTGATAAAAGCCTCCAAAGTCACTGTAGAAAAAGTGCTGAAGGCTGACTGTTAATGGAACTGATAGCGGACTTAATTCGCTTCATTTTGAAAGTATGTATAGCTCTGATGCTCACTGAATCTTGTTTGTGGAGCTTCCAATGGTCACATTTCCCCCGCTGTGGACAGCACTGTTCAGCTGCTTATCCCTCTAATTCTTCTACTGAAAACATTTCAAATGCACCAAATCTTTGATAAAAGCTGTTTTCAAGTGACCCACATGTGTGTCCAGGGACTCCCTGTAAAAAACAGCTGTATTTTGTTTATGATATTATAATAAAGTGAAGTTTTCTGGTAGGAGCAAACACACTGATGATCCGGGGCATAGGGTGCGGTTTAACCAGGCTTCCCATAAGGTGCTCGCTGTGAACATGTCTCCAGGTGAGGAGGAGGACTCATTTAAATATACTAAATTAGGCTATTCATTATATCAAACAGCGTGGCAAATACAGCTTAGTTAAACTGTTTCACTGACACTCATCAGAAACTTGATGCTGATTTAATGGTCCAATTCAAATATAAAAAGGACAAGAGTGGCTTTTAAGAGGCACCGATCTGTAAATGTAAACTTGACATTGTTTCCCTTATGCTACACACACTATGTATGAAATGTGTGCATACATAATATACATTTTTTCATTTCCCTATTTCAATTACATTTTTATATTATGTTTTTTTAATGTTAATTTAGAACAATATACTTAATTTTGTTTAGCTCTTCAACATGAGGTTTCTTATGATTATAACATTAAATCCACAAAATATAGTTCTATATGAGGAAATGCAACAGCATCAAATAACCAACTTCTTTAAGAACTCTTAAGTGGAACAATAACTATCTCAGCTGCATAAATCATATTATTCTTATGTGTTTTGTTTACCATCAACTGGAACATGTATCTACTGGTACATGTTAACAAGATGATAATGGCTTACAGCTAATGAAAAACCAACATTCAGTTTCTCAGAAAATTATAATATTACTTAATTAATAAGTCATAATAATACAGAAATGTCGGCCTTATACAAAAGTATGTTCATGTTTCTGCTCTCAGTACTTGGTTGGGCCTCCTTTTGCACAAATGACTGCGTGGCATGGAGGCGATCAGCCTTCGACTCTGCTGAGGTGTGATGGAAGCCACGGTTGCTTCAATAGCGCCCTTCAGCTTGTCAGCGTCGTTGGGTCTTGTGTCTCTTATCTTCCTCTTGACAATACCCCATACATTCTCTATGGCGTTTAGGTCAGGCGAGTTTGCTGACCAATGAAGCACAGTATGGCCATGGTCATTCAACCAGGGCTTAGTAATGTTGGCAGTGTGGGCAGGTGCCAAGTCCTGCTGGAAAATAAAATCAGCATTCAGCTTTTCAGAAAAAGGAAGCATGTGCTCTAAAATGTCCTGGTTGACGGCTGCGTTGACTTTTGACTTAATAAAACACAGTGGACCAACACCAGCAGATGACATGGTTCCCCAAATCCTCTCAATTATTCGGCCATCTCTGTGGCTTGTGCTCCTTTTCCTACCGCACAACTTTCTGATAATATGTTATATATGGATACAGCACTCTGTGAACAGCCAGTTTATTTATCAATGACCTTTTGATGGAGGGGGTCAATGACTCTCTTCTGGACAATTGTCAGTTCAGCAGCCTTCCCCATGAATGTGTATCCTACTGAATCAGATTAAGACCATTTGAAGGCTCGGAAAACCTTTGGAAGTGTTTTGAGTTAATTAGCTGATCATAGTTTGACACAGAGTCTACAATATTGATATTTTTCAATATTCAAATGTTCTGAGATACTGAATGTTGGGGTTTCATTAGCTGTAAGCCGTAATCATCAACACTTCAAATAATTCACTTTGTGTGAAATGAATCCACGAGACTCACTTTTCCGATGTATTGAGATATTTCAAGATTCAAGGCTTTTATTGTCACGTGAGCGACAGTGCAGTTATGAAAATGAAAGTCTTAGTTCACTGGTTCCTCCAACAGAGCAACACAATAAGACTGATAAAATAGTACAAGTGAATAAAATAATCGAAACTGAAAGATAGAAACTGTGCAGAATAGTCTATACAGTAATAGGAATATTTATATGTGAATTGCAAACCTGTATTATATATAGATATGCCTGTATTTACTGTGAGTATGTCCGATTGCAACAATGTAGTCAAACCAGCTCTACAAGTCAGTAGATTCCAGTAATCCGTTGAAATTATTCACAGTTATTGTTTAGAGCACAAAGAGCAGTCCTCGCGGTGTTTCCATACAGTTAATGTCCTGCAATTCATTTGCAAGGGATGTTGTAAGTATTTTATTGACATTTTGATCCTGAACATGATGTTTTTCAGAGAAGACAAAAATCTCTAGCCCGCACCAACTTCTAGTGCTCACTAATGCGGTATCATGAGCAGTGTTGCCAACTCCATAGTAAGGAAAGTAGCTATTAGCTGCCTGTAAAGTCGCCAGAAGTCGCTAAATGACGTCATCGCCTAATTTGCATATCATGTAATGGCGGCTGTAGGAGAGAGCATGGTAGAGGGGAGTACAAAAAACGTTCCCAACCCTTCAAGGATCAAACTTGAAACCACCGGAGTTAAATCCAGACGACAGTAGATCAGAAATGTCTTTGCCTTTTGAGTATGTTTTTGGGTTTTAACATGCATCTTGATGTCAGACAGTTTGGCATAGAAATCCCCCTTACAATAAAGGCAGTATGCCCGTGTGTCATCTCCAATAAATGGCTTCAACCATCCTTTATACTCAGGGTTTGATTCCCACTCCTTTCTGTATTTTTGAGAATATAATTTAGACTGCCATGATGTTTAGCTTGTCACAGAGAGGCACACACACAGTGGACGAGGTGATTGAGTGACTGAGGCTGTGTGAGTCAAAGCGAAGCAAAGGCAGTTATTTATTATAGTGTGATAAGTGAGTGAAGAAACATTTACAGTTTACATTTAAATCCCGCTCAAAACCAGGACCGTTTGGCATTTGGCGCATGCGCAATTCATTTGCAGTCTCGACGCGGAGGAGTGTGGTTGTCTCCTCTCTGCTCTCTGTACTATGGGAGGGAGGCGGGGCTCACGACAGCACCCGCTGCTCGTTAACCGCAGAACAATACGTGAGTCTCCAAACACCAGAAAAGTTCCAAATAACACCATTATAAATCGTTATAGATTAGTCGTTAGTCGCTTTTGACAAGTAGCCGAGGGTTCGGAAAGCCGCCACATTTAACGAGAAAATCGTTGGCAACACTGATCATGAGGGAATGGAGCTCTCTAATTTGAGGATATGGGTGGCCCTTAAAAGGACCTTTGTGTTTTTGTTGTCAGATGGGGAGTATTTAACCTCCGAAACCGTACAGAGTGCGGCCCTGCCTCTTGAGGGCATACACCACATCCATGGCGGTCACGGTCTTCCTCTTGGCGTGCTCGGTGTAGGTGACCGCATCACGGATCACATTCTCCAGGAAGACCTTCAGCACCCCGCGGGTCTCCTCGTAGATCAGACCGGAGATACGCTTCACTCCGCCGCGGCGCGCCAGACGGCGGATGGCGGGCTTAGTGATTCCCTGGATGTTATCACGGAGAACTTTACGGTGACGCTTGGCGCCTCCTTTGCCGAGTCCCTTTCCTCCTTTTCCTCTTCCACTCATTTTCAACTCTTGTTGGGTCGGGTCGTTCGGAACTAATGAGAGGATGCAGTTTGACCGGCAGTATTTATATAATAACTGCGGACCTAAGAGAAGACGGAGAGCGGGAAGGCTGCTAGGCGGGGCCAACGCTGCAGCCTCCACATCATCTGTCAACACATTTTGTTTCTTTTAAATATTGTTTATCTAATTCGCGCAGGCTTTATACTGAAGGTTTGATAATATGTAATAAAACCCCTGAATAACATTTATAATTGAAAGAAGACAGAAAATGTCGAACACAGTCGAAACACAGTGTCGAATGTGGAGTGGAGTGAGCGGAAGGAGGAACCTATTGCGGTGAGCACGTTGCACGTTGTAACTTCCGGTTGTTGTTGTTTTCATCTCCGGGTATCCCGTGTGCCTGTTCTGTTGCTGATAGCTTATTAACTTAAACTTAATCGATCGTTTTAAAACTCTTGATCACGGCAACTGCCTGACGTTGTAATCACACGTTACTACAGCTTAAGCACTCACAACTCTCCTTCTCTTAGCGACTGTAACTCCACAGTTGCCTACACTCTTTTCGGGTTTGCTAACGGTAGCTACTTTAGCTTGATAGCTAGCCATGGCTCTTTCCCCACCTTCTGGTGCTATTTCCTGCTCTTCCTGTCTCATGTTTGGTTACTTCCCGGCCTCCCTTACTGGTAAGGATACATGTGTTAAATGTAGTATAGTTGTTAGGTTGGAGGCGGGAATCATAGCCATAGAAGCCCGGCTCCGCATCTTAGAAAGTAACTCAGTTAAAGTAAAGCCCATGTTAGCATGTGCGGACCGGCAAAATGTAGCTCCTCTTAGCTGTCCCCCGGCAACTCCCGAGCAGCAGGGAGGCTGGGTGACTGTTCAGAAGGGGCATAACGCGAAACCCGCAGGTCCCCACCAACCCGTTCACGTATCTAACAGATATTCCCCACTCAGCGAGACACCCGCTGAGAAGCCAACTCTGGTTATTGGTAGCTCTATTATGAGACACGTGAATTTAGAGACCGAAGCCTCCACAGTCACATGCATTCCGGGGGCCAGAGCGGGCGACGTTGAGGCGCATCTTAAACTGCTGGCTAAAGATAAACGTAAATACAGTAGGATTGTTATTCACGTCGGTGGTAATGATGTTCGTTTACGCCAATCAGAATGCACAAAACTTAATGTGGAGTCGGTGTGTAGTTATGCTAAAACAATGTCGGACACCGTAATCTTCTCTGGTCCCCTCCCCAATCTGATCAATGATGACATGTATAGCCGCATGTCATCATTTCAGCGCTGGTTGTCTTGGTGGTGCCCAGCAAACAATGTGGGCTTCGTAAATAATTGGACAGCCTTCTGGGGAAAACCTAGTCTGATTAAGAGAGACGGCATTCACCCTACTTTGAAAGGTGCAGATCTCATTTCGGCAAACATTTCAGGGCTTTGTGGACGTAATCCATGACAAACTGGAGTTGAGACCAGGAGGCAGAGTCGCAGTCTTACAAGCTTCTCTGCGCTCTCTCCTAGGCAGTCACCCATAGGAATCCCGAACCCAATAAAATACCCAATATTAGCGGTGTGTGTGTCTGCCCAAGGACAATTTAAGGTAAAACCTAATAGAGGTGTCATACATAATAACCTAATAAAAGTAAATGTAACAACTACTACAGTGCAACAAAACAGGAAGATTAAATGTGGTCTCTTAAACATAAGATCTCTAGCATCTAAAGCAATATTGGTAAATGATTTAATATCAGATTATAATATTGATATATGCTGTCTCACTGAAACTTGGTTGAGACATGAAGAATATGTCAGCATAAATGAGGCCACTCCACCCAGCCATGTCAACACTCATATTGCTCGAGGCACGGGCCGAGGAGGTGGAGTTGCAGCAATCTTTGACTCAAGTTTACTTATCAATATTAAACCAAAATGTAATTATACCTCTTTTGAAAGCCTCGTTTTTAGTCTTACGCATCCGACCTGGAAAACTTTGCAGCCAATCTTATTTGTTACAGTGTATCGTGCACCAGGTCCTTATTCAGAATTCTTATCAGAATTCTCTGAGTTTTTATCAACTTTGGTTCTTAAAACAGACAAAGTAATTATCGTAGGTGACTTTAATATTCATGTTGACGATGATAAAAATAGCCTTACTGTTGCATTTAACTCTATATTAGATTCTGTTGGTTTCTGTCAGAGTGTAAATAAACCAACCCACTGTTATAATCACACTCTCGACCTTGTTCTGACTTATGGTATTGAAATTGAGCAACTATTAGTCGAACCGCATAATCCTGCTTTATCCGACCATTTCTTAGTAACTTTTGAAGTACTGTTACTAGACTACAAAGCATTAGTCAAAAGCTCTTGCAGCAGAAACCTATCTGTTAGTGCTATAGCCACATTTAAGGAAGAGATTCAACCAATACTTAACTCGATAGCATGTCTGCATGTAGGGGAGGAAACTTATACAAAATGTACACCACCCCAAATTGATCATGTTGTTGATAGTGCTATAGATGCGCTGCGAATAAAATTAGATTCTGTTGCTCCTTTGAAAAAGAAGAAAATAAAACAACATAGATTAGCTCCATGGCATAATGCCGAAACCCGCAAAATAAAGCAAAAGTCTAGACAACTTGAAAGGATATGGCGTTCCACTAAACTTGAAGAATCTCGTTTAATTTGGCATATTACTCTCAATGAATATAAGAAAGCACTGCGTAAAGCGAGAGCAGCCTACTACTCTTCATTAATAGATGAGAATAAGAATAATGCAAGATTTCTTTTCAGCACTGTAGCCAGGCTGACAGAGAGTCACAGCTCGATTGAGCCTTCTATTCCCTTAGCACTCAGTAGTAATGATTTTATGTGCTTTTTTAACGATAAAATTGTTACTCTTAGAAACAAAATTAATGACCTCTTGCCTTCGACCAGTATAGTGTTATCAACAGCTCCCGGAATCGTAAGTTCTAATATTACACTAGATAGTAAACTAGAATGCTTTTCAGCCATTAACCTTGAACAATTACATTCAATGATTCTCTCTTCTAAACCATCAACGTGTATGTTAGACCCAATTCCAACTAAGCTGTTGAAGGAAGTTTTTCCATTAATTAGCACTTCTTTATTAAATATTATGAATATGTCTTTATTATCAGGCTATGTTCCACAATCATTCAAAGTAGCAGTGATAAAACCGCTTCTTAAAAAGCACAACCTCGATCCAGAGGTTTTAGCCAACTATAGACCTATTTCTAATCTTCCGTTCCTCTCAAAAATTCTTGAGAAAGCGGTCGCAAAACAGTTGTGTGATTACTTAAAAAACAATGATTTATTTGAAGATTTTCAGTCTGGCTTTAGAACACATCATAGCACAGAGACAGCTCTGGTTAAAGTCACAAATGATATTCTAATAGCCTCAGACAAGGGACTTGTCTCTATTCTTGTTTTGCTCGATCTTAGTGCTGCATTTGATACTATCAACCATGATATCCTATTGCAAAGACTAGAGCACTTAGTTGGCATACAGGGAACTGCTTTAGGCTGGTTTAGGTCCTATCTATCTGAACGCTCTCAGTTTGTACGTGTTAACGATGAATCTTCCACGCAAACCAAAGTTAGCCATGGAGTGCCACAGGGCTCAGTGCTCGGACCTATTTTGTTCACATTATATATGCTTCCGTTAGGCAATATTATAAGGAATCATTCTGTAAACTTTCATTGTTATGCGGATGATACTCAACTATATTTATCAATCAAGCCTGATGAAATTAATCATCTAAATAAAATTCAAGACTGCCTTAAGGACTTAAAAACGTGGATGACCTTAAACTTTTTGATGTTAAACACGACCAAAACTGAAGTTATTGTACTTGGCCCGAAGAATCTACGAAACAAATTATCTAAAGACATACTAACTATGGATGGCATTAATTTGGCCTCCAGTGAGACTGTAAGGAATCTTGGTGTTATATTTGATCAGGATTTATCCTTTAACGCCCACATAAAATCAATTTCAAGGACCGCCTACTTCCATCTACGTAACATTGCAAAAATCAGGCATATCTTGCCTCAAAACGATGCAGAGAAACTAGTCCATGCATTTGTTACTTCTAGGCTGGATTATTGTAACTCTTTATTATCAGGGAGTACCAAGAAGTCAATCAAGTCGCTTCAGCTGATTCAAAATGCTGCGGCTCGTGTACTAACCAGAGTTAGGAAAAGGGACCACATTACTCCTGTTCTGGCTGCCTTACACTGGCTCCCTATAGAACACAGGATAGAATTTAAAATTCTTCTTCTCGCCTACAAAGCCCTTAATGGGCAGGCGCCATCTTACCTTAAAGAACTCATTATACCCTACTGTCCTACTAGGGCATTGCGTTCCAAGAATGCAGGGTTGTTGGTTGTTCCTAGAATCTTTAAAAGTACAATGGGAGCCAGAGCCTTTTCTTATCAAGCTCCACATTTGTGGAATCAGCTTCCAGTTTGTGTTCGGGCGGCAGACACCCTATCCGTTTTTAAGAGTGCGCTTAAGACCTTCCTTTTTGATAAAGCTTATAGTTAGGGCTGATTAGATTCAGCCCCTAGTTTTGCTGATATAGGCTTAGTTTGTCGGGGGACATCTTACTTCTTCCTTCTCTCTGTCTATACCCGTGTACACTCATGTTCCGATTAACCCAGCTTCCCCAAATGTCTTTCTTTTTGGTGTCTATATACGCTGGGATCCGGAGTCATGGATGATCCTGCGGTCCTGTGTCCTGGATCGCGAGCGCTGGATCTTGAGTCGTGGCTGTGGTCCTGGATCATAGGTCCTGGATGGATATCCTCGTGGATTCATCTTCCTATTATACACACATGCATTTCCAAACATTTGGACTACCTATGTTGCAAATGTATTATCTTTTCAATTTACACACGGCATCTATTGCACGTCTGTCCGTCCTGGGAGAGGGATCCCTCCTCTGTTGCTCTCCCTGAGGTTTCTCCCATTTTTCCCTTTAAAACTGGGTTTTCTTTGGAAGTTTTTCCTTGTACGATGTGAGGGTCTAAGGACAGAGGGTGTCGTATTGTCATACTGATATTCTGTACACACTGTGAAGACCACTGAGACAAATGTAACATTTGTGATATTGGGCTATATAAATAAACATTGATTGATTGATTGATATATAATGCCCATACAGTTAATGGTATAATGGCTCAGGAAGCTGAATTTCGTATGCTCAGATATGCCCAACATCCAGGCTGTGCTGCTGCCCAAGAAGTGAGAAACACCCTGAACCCGCTTCATCAAACAACAAAGGCTCTTTTAAGAGCCACACACTTCTATCCAGAGAGCTTTCCTTCATCAAACACTTTTATATGTATTTAATCCACGACTATAATGTGTAATGATGTATATTTTAGTTTAACTTATTGTTCACTCAAATGTAAATCTAGAGCTGCCATTTCTCTAGAATTTCGAAACATTCACTAATTAAGGTCAACCTTTTTGAAGGAGTATGTTTAACTTGAACACACTAAGACTAAACACAAATCAATTGTTGTTGCTCATTAACACTTTACTCCACTGTACAAGTTGACCCAGTTTGTCAACATAGAATTTAAAGTTATTGTTTGATCAGTATATATATATGAAGCACGCCACGGGTTCCTCGCAGATCAGACCGGAGATATGCTTCACTCCGCCACGGCGAGCCAGACTGCGGACCTAAGAGAAGACGGAGAGCGGGAAGGCTGCTAGGCGGGGCCAACGCTGCAGCCTCCACATCATCTTCCAAAACGTTGTTTCTTTTAAATATTGTTTATATAATTCGCTCAGGCTTTATACTAAAGGTTTGATGGTTAAAGGTTCGTTAATATGTAATAAAAACCCCGAATAACATTTACAATTGAAAAAAGACAAGACAGAAAATATATTATTTATTTTTTAAATCCCAACATAATATACTTGTATAACCCACAGCTCCTGCTCATCGTCACTGTTCATTAACAGCTTCTTTACATAATCACTGTTCTTTAACAGCTCCTTGTCATCACTGTTCATTAACAGCTTATCATCATCACTGTTCGTTAACAGCTCCTTGTCACTATTTATTAAGAGTTCCTTACATTCTGTGTTAGAAGAAGGACCGTTATTACTTTCAGCATGACAGTTAAGTGTCACTGTCGCATCGCATGGTGACCAGGCATCCGATATAGCGACTGTCGCATCGCATGGTGAGCAGGCATCCGATATAGCGACTGTCGCATCGCACAATGACCAGGCATCCGATATAGCGACTGTCGCATCGCATGGTGAGCAGGCATCCGATATAGCGACTGTCGCATCGCACAATGAGCAGGCATCCGATATTGCGACTGTCGCATCGCATAGTGAGCAGGCATCCGATATAGCGACTATCGCATCGCACAATGACCAGGCATCCGATATAGCGACTGTCGCATCGCAAGGTGAGCAGGCATCCGATATAGCGACTGTCGCATCGCACAATGAGCAGGCATCCGATATAGCGACTGTCGCATCGTACAATGAGCAGGCATCCGATATAGTGACTGTCACTTTTCCTCTTCCACTAATTTTGGAGCATTGGTAGATAGGCTTCACGCCGCCTCTGCGGCTCATGGGCTTAGTGATTCCCTGTATATTAACACTGAGACTTTTATGGTGACGCTTGGCACCTCCTTTGCCGAGTCCCTTTCCTACTTTTCGTCTGCAGCTCATTTTCTAGTCTTGTTGGGTCGGGTGGTTTGGAACGAATGGGTAGAAGCAGTTTGACAGCAGTATTTATATATTCACTGCGGACCTAAGAGAAGACGGAGAGCGGGAAAGCTGCTAGGCAGGGCCAACGCTGCCGCCTCCACATCATCTTCCAACATTTTCCAACGTTTCTTTTAAATATTGTTTATCTAGTTCGAGCAGGCTTATAGACCCTTTTTGTGTTTGTACACAATGATGACGTAGCACGTATGCGCGCGCATAGTGGCAACAGAAGGATGGCGGAGATAAACAGCTTGTCAAGCTACGCAAGGGGATTATCAACTAAAGATCGTGAATATTACCTTAACAAGTTGACTTTGACAAATGGTGTCCGACTTCCAGATCCGTGTTCTATTGATGAGTGGGTTGAAGACGTTAGCAAGTGGCCGAATATACAGTGGCCAGATATATATACCTATTTAATTGAGAAACCGAGCGTGTACACCAGAGAGAAATTACGAGCCTATAAATCACTGGATGCTTACGAGTACGTTGTCTGTGGTCATGTACAGAACGTCAAATACCATGACATAGACTCAGAATTTTGTATTTTGAGATCAGAAATTCTCCCTAGTCAAAGACAAGGACACAAGACAACGATGTATGAGGCTTGGGTTATAATCAACCAACGAGAGAACTACGTCCTCACAGCGAATTGCACCTGTATGGCGGGGTAAGTAGCCTATTATTTGGTGTTGTGGGCTTGTAGGTAACAGTTCAGGGGTGTGTTACTATCCTTTCAGCTGGCTATTACTCTCCTTTCCATATCAAAAATCGTATGCTTTGCCCTGTAACTTTCTCATCATAACCAGGGTTCGAAACTAACATTTTCATGAACAACAACACAGTGACAACAGGGTTCAAAATGTCAGCAGCCAATATCATTCAGTTACATTCAAAACCTGATTAAGCTTAGGATACTTACTCACATGTCTAGTAAGTTAGATGTTTAACTACTTCATAGCCAGAGCCGAGATTTGTCTGAGAGCAAATGTTACTTTCAAGCCCAGTATGTTTATTATGATTTTGTGAAATTTCAGGCTTGGATCATGCTGCAGCCATGCAGCTGCAATATTATTCAAAGTTGAGCTCTATGTTAGGATGGGAAGGACAGAGAAAGCAGCGGTTACTTCTGGAGTGTGCATGTGGAAAGACATCAGCAGGAAAGAAGTCAGACCAGCTCCATTGAGGGAAATCAGCTTCCACAAACCAAAGAGGCTTGGCAGGCAACTTCCAGTAGCTTCAACATCTGCTAGGAAGAATAGTATCACACCCAGAGGCATGTAATAGTTGACAGAGCCTAGATAAGTTTCCTTTTGCCATAGTGCATTTAATTAATTCTCAGGATTTCACCTCAGTGTTTTGACACCATAATGTAGACTGAGAAAGGTGTTACTTGTTGATGCAGAGATGAAAAGGCCTACAGACCAACATGGCATCATGACTTTTTGTAAACATACACGCTCAGTTTGAATAGTTTCAGTATCATTTGTTATGTTAGTTTGAATATGTCTGTCCTTTTGTCTTCAGATTACCGATTCTAGAAATTCGATTGTTTGTTATCTACAGCTTAACTGGTCTGGTTTTAGAATAATTCAGTCATTATTCTTAAAATGTGAACATTATGCAGCACACAAATTGTGTCTTTTTGTTGCTCTATTATCAGTGTTGACAGATGATGACATCCGGGAACTGCGGGATGTGGACCCAGGTGCTGCAGTGCTGACGAGCCTGGAAAACAGTGACACGGACACTGCATCGTCTGCCACTGATTCAGAGGAGCATCCAGACTTACCTGAGCCCTTGACTGCTTTATTTGATGCAACACTCCGGGAACTCTCACCACAGGAAATGAATATGAAATGTGAGGATACATTTCACAAACTAAAAACTACACTACAACCTCAACAATGTGAGAAACTGGAATTTGTGACACGGAAACAGTCAAGGTCAAATGAGTGGCACACCTATAGGGCTGGTCGGATCACAAGCACCAAATTTCACCATGCAGCCACAACTGACAAGATCAGCAAAACATACCTAAATGACATAATGCAGTACAACAAAACAGAGTTAAATGTCCCATCTGTGCTCTGGGGTCAAAACATGGAGGAAACGGCAAGACAAGCCTACACTGCATTTATGTCCCAAAGCCATACAGATTTCAGCATCAGCTCATGTGGCTTAGTAGTGCAACCTTCTGAGCCACACCTTGGATCATCGCCAGATGGGATAGCAAGATGTACCTGCTGTGACAAAGGGGTGGTAGAGATAAAATGTCCCTACAAATACAGGAATAGCCTTCAAGGATGTACAGAAGACAAGCAGTTTTGTCTGGACAAGTCATTCTCGTTGAAACATTCACACACATACTACTACCAAACTCAACTTCACATGTTTGTGTGTGGTGTTAGCTACTGTGACTTTGTGTTGTGGACTAAGGAGAAGTTCATTGTGCAACGTATCCTAAGAAATGAAGAGTTTCTGCAGGAGGCTTTGCCAAAAGCACATGACTTCTTTAGCTCGAGTGTGTTGCCTGAATTACTGACAAGAAGACATGATCCTCTCTTGGTGTCACAGAGAGCCTGCGAATACTGTGAAAGACCAGATTTTGGTAAAATGATAATCTGTGTCAAATGCAACAACCACATTCACTACAGTTGTGCACACATAAAAAGGAAGCCAGCAACATGATTATGCAGGAAATGTGTGAGAGTTGAGGCTTGAATGCCTTCATGTAGGAGTGGACAATATAATGTATTGTATTGTGATAGGAGACCAGATATGGTGTTAGATGTCGCTTATGGATTGTGTTTCCCTGGTTGTTAAAGTTCTTATCTTATTCTTATCTCATTTAAAAATGCCAGGGAAAGTGTAACATATAGCATCCATAAGATGTGTTTTCCAAATTCCATTAGATACCTTTATTGCGGTGATATTACATAATGTGTTGTTAAGATGTCAATTCTATAGACCCTTTTACAGCCGACGTCATCAAAAAGTTGCGCGCGCATGTGGGCAACGGAAGTGGTGTTGTTTACAAATTAATTCATCATCAGCCTTTTCTTTACATTTGATGTTGTTATTGACAGCTGTGTCTAGATGCACTTCAGTGCAAGAAGATATGTTAAGTTTTATTCTGTAATGCTATATATGTATCCATAGAGATAATTTGCGACCTAAAATTATTATTTACTGTTTACAACATACAGAACCAGTTTGATTCTAATATATTGTACACACTCCTACTTTCCATGTTGTTAATGTTTAGTGGCACTTTAAAGGAATGAAACTCTGTTAGTAACAACATTACAAATAAATGTGATACTGCACTCTGAATTGTTGAGATAATCTGGGGGGGAAAGGACCATTAGACACACCAGTGGTAGCCAATGTGGGGAGGTTTATTAAAATGTTTTAAGTACAGTAGGCCTATATACATGTTTTACAAATGTACATACATGGTTATGTGTAACTCATTTGGGAACAACACTCTTACAGAGGTTTGTGAGGGCACCACATACAATAACAACATCATCTAGTATGTCAACCTGCGACAAAGGAATAACTGTTTGTAAAATCTTAAAGTTTTTCCACCGACCAATAACTCGCTATGGATCCTCACACGAGAAAGTTGTCTAGATGTGTCCACTTCCTGTGCAGAAAGCTGCTTCTTTCCTTTTGTGAAATGAGGGATACGAAGGGTTGCCCCATAGGCTGCAAGCTCGTCTCTGATGAGAAATCCTCTGTCTGCTAAAACCTCATCCCTAGGCTCCAAAAGTTCGAGGAAACCTGACTCCTTAGTGATCTGCTTGTCTGAAACCCGTCCACCCCACCCAGGAGACAGAAATGAAATTGCACCAGCTGGAGTGATGCCGATCAAATATTTAATGGTGTTGTTGTGTTTATAGTTTGACCATGTCTGGGCCCTGGAAGTCAGATTACTGGGTCTAGCTATGAACATTTCTGTGCAATCTATTATGCACCGGCATCTTCTAAAATTGCGCTTGAATATTTTTGGCATATGTTTAAGTACTGCACCCTTACTTGGCCATTTAATGAGTGGCTTGAGGACCAAGGCCATAGCAGGGACCCAGCTCCGCAAAATATTTGATACCTGAAATCTATAAGCCAAGTCAGTATTACATAGGCCCAACCTTAATTTCATCAACACAATCAATAGGTGGTCCTCTACTTTAAGTTTGTTGTGAATTATTTCTACGCTACCCATCATTTTTGTAATCAGCCACTCAAAAACCACAGAGGTCAGTCCTGTGAGAAAAAGCAATTGTCCAATGTTGCACTTAACAGTGGTGTAGGAGAATGTAGATTTGTGCAGCTCCTCTTTCAGCTTTACATTTTCTGCTCGTAGTGTGTCAAACTCCTGTCGCAGGTTGACATATTCCTCCTGAAGTTGACTGTATCTCATGTTCAGATCATCGTACTCTCTCTTTGGAACTGGGATATCCTCTTCAGCTTTAATATAGAAGAGTGAAAAATTAGCATGTGCTGCAACCAATGCAAACAAGTTCACAATTCAGGGGTTCTCACACATTTTTACCAATGAATTTTCAAAACTTTTCCATGACAGAAGAGAAGATACATTATTGATCCCAGGGGGAGAATTTTCCTCTGCATTTGACCCATCCAGGGGCCAGTGTACACGTCACACACAGACATACATAGCCATTGGAGCAGTGGGCCTGGCAGGAGCACACACACACTAGGAGCAACTCTTTCAGTGAGGGTGGGAACCCTGACAATCAATCAGTTAATTGTAAGATGAAATATTAATAAATATATTCATACCAGGACAATGATCCATGCTGCATTCTTGTTCTGGAGTTTCAGAATTAACACGTTGATTTGGTGCAGTGTCAGCTCGCCTCCTTTTCCTATGGTACCTACAGTAACAGCAGAAATGTATAGTTAGACTCATCCATATCTCAAAACAGCAGCTGTAGGCACCAAAGCTTATGCAAGAGAGGAAAACAAAACATAAAACGACTGAGAGGAGGGCAACTCTAATCTTACCTGTCCATCTTTGCATTTGGGTTCTGGCTTTGTTTTGTGTACATGAACACAGATGGCACAACATCAGGACTACTAGAGTCCAATGATGCCTCGCCTGCAAAAATAAAACACAAACACGTTTGTTTAGCCTAGCAAGCTACTAGGCAAATCTAACAGCTTATCAAACTTTAGCTGCATTTGATTATTATTCTACATCATACAGACAATCACTAATGTAAACAAGGCTTTCCCGTAAAATCAAAGAGTAGGCTAGATAACCTCATTACCTGATATAAAGTGGGCGCTGCAGACGCGAGCATTTTTGATTATGTCCTCATTCCAGTCCACACGTTTAATCGCCTGCAAAATCGCCTGCAAAAAGTTGCCCACATGCGCGCGCAACTTTTTGATGACGTCGGCTGTAAAAGGGTCTATACTTAAAGGTTTGATGATAAAAGGTTCCTTAATATGTAATAAAAACCCCGAATAACATTTACAATTGAAAAAAGACAAGTATAATGCACTTGCATTTTATTAAAATTCTGAGCAGACAGTTCTCTTTGCTTCGAGCAAAAACACTTGATGGGTATCCACTGAAATTAAGTTTGCAGGGAAACCTATGCTCAAAGTACTTTAGTGCTGACTACGTAAGAATTTAAAGATCGTTATTTCATAGAAGAAAACAAGTCTTGTATTATAATTAGTGATACTAAAATGTGAAAAAAATATATTTCCTCATGATGTGATATAGTAAAACCCTGTTTTTATATTTAAGTATACTTACACTTTTAAAAGTATGCATACGTTGTTTTAACCGAGCCACTGAGCTGTAACGAGGCTCAGTAAACTATTAACATGTGAGAGATATATGCATTTTATATTTAAAGATCAAATGCAAAGCTTCCAAATATGCTACATTTTTATAGAAATGTTGTTTTTAAGACTGCCTGTATTTTTTATTTTATTTAAATCGAGATAATACACCCGAAAAAAAGCTTTTTATTGATACAAAACTCGACCCAAAGCCGTCTGAATTTCTGACATGACATTCCCAGCAGCCTCCGCGCGTGTGACGTCATTGTTGCCAAACAGTCTCTGGACCAAATATCCCGTCTCGGCAGTCTCGGTCACATGTTTTTCGAAAAGAAAACGGAATTAACATGGGTTATTGTTGTGGTTTTTGTTGTACGAACGGTGCGGGATCTGGGAGAGTTTTCCATGCATCTCCCAAAGACCAAATCATCCGCCAAAAATGGACTATTTTAGTGAATCGTGTTGGCTGGCAAACCGACAAAATGGAGCAAGTTGTGTTCTGACCACTTTGCGTGTGATGCATACGACGTTGATCCTGCTATCATCAAGGCTGTTGGTGCAGAAGCATTAATAGTGCATCGGAGGCTGAAACCCGGAGCCGTCCCCTCCATATTTCAGCACAAGAAACCACTGAAAGAACGAAAGAGCCGGGCGATGGCGAAACGCCAAAGAATTGAGGTAAACAACTTTTGATTAGATTTCAAAGCGCACGGAGCACAGCAGGTAACGCAGATAACGGAATTGCAGTTTTATTAAGTTGTATTGCTTATAGAGGTGGGCACCGTTAGATTCTGTGTCTTTACGATCATAAATAATGTGTTGGATGTGGAGCTAGGATAAGTAATAAGGGAACTAGGAGTGATTTCGGTGCAGTAATAGGTTAGAATTTTTCGCTCTGGGCTAATTCACTGTTAGCATTGAAGTTTATCTGCAGCTCATTAATCGCTCCTCCACTCATAACGGAGAAGTGTGAACAATTAATTAATTTGCCCCTTTTACAAGTGAAGATATAGTCTTTGTTGTGTTAGTGGCATTTTCGAGCCTGAAACCTGACAAACAGGCTCAGGGCTTAATAGGTTAAAATATTCCTTCAAACAGGTGGTGAAAAGTTTGATGCAGGACACCAGCACAGACACTGAGGATCCTGACATTGAGGGAGATACTGAAGTCGAGGAGATTGGGACAGAGGAGCCACACTCTTCTGGAGCCATGCAAACCGAAGTAGAGGTAAACAAAAGAATAAAGAACAAATCATCATGATGTAGTTGTTGTTCACATATATATACTAGTACCAATATCAGCCTTTTTGAATGGACACATGCCCTCTAATTGTACTGCTGTTGTAATACACAATCAAGATTGTTCATCTTGTAAATGTTCAATTTGTTATTTTCCAATTTTATTACAGCTGCAAAACCGTGCCACTCAAATGTACGAGAGAGATTTTCCATCTCAGAAAAAAGCATCAAGGGGAACCTGTACTTTGGGCCTCAAATCTGGTTCGGACTTCGGACAACAGACTGCACTCCTCACCACAACGATCGGGACATCGTACCAGCCTCCTCCCATAGATCTCGATGAAGACAGATCTGGGCACCAGCCTCGGGGACCTGTGGCTGGTTTTTGTCATTATATTGTAAATAAGAGAATAAACACTTGTTATTTCTGTTATTCTCTTACCCTTCGTACCCGGCTCCTGGGCTGCAACAAAAAGCAGGGAGGCGAGACGAAGGGTAAGAGAATAACAAGTGTTTATTCTCTTATTTACAATATAATGACAAAAACCAGCCACAGGTCCCCGAGGCTGGCACCGAGAAAGTGCCCAGAGGAGTGAGACTGACGCAACCGCCTGGGCTCCTCCTTTATCCCGCTTTACCAGGTGCAGCTCATCAGATAGCCATCCGCCCACAGGTGTGGCTCATCAGCACCTGCGACAACCTGAACAAACCACACACACACGGCACCCCACGTGGTGTGGAGGGGTCGTCACAGGATTTATTTTGGGGAATTGTCCTACACAATTTATATTACTATTTTTTGATGCAGAGTACAATTAGCCGGACTACACTTCAATGAAAATTCTGCACGGGCTCAAGCTATTTCCGAAGGCCAGGAGGGGGGAGCCAGTCATCAAAGCAGTCAAAGTTACACCAACTTTCGGTGAGTGTCTGCTCAATGTGCCTATCGCTAAGCTTTCAACAGGGCCCGAATGTGTTGTTTTTGGAATAATATTTTCCCCCTTGTTTGTCTTTTCAGTTTATGTGCAAGAACTGATGGGAGAGGTTGTTGAGCTGCGGAATACTTACCCTACCTACAAGAAGGCCGAAGCTCTGAGGTCAAACAGACAAGTCCCACCCCCAATTGCGTCAGCATTTGTAAAACCTAACAAGCTTGTACTTGTTGGAGTACAGAGGAGCAGGAGTCGCTTTAATAAATAAATGGTGACATCTGTGGTGACCACACACACACATACACTGGGTTACATAATCCACACATGGAACTACAGTGGGGGGTTTTGTTTCCACATGGACATGTATGTGGATCTCTATATATATTGTGTGCCCTCCTGTCTTCGCTCTCTTTCTTCCCGGACTGCAACCGGACAACATGTAACAAATAAAGTCAACTTTTGTACCTCCATTGCACCGCCTACGACTCCCTATCTCTCGGCACTACACATCTTTCTTTTTTGTACTGGTGCTCAAAATCAATTCATTTCATGTTGATCTTGGTTATACTTATGAGGGTTACCAGGGGGATACAATTGTGCATATCTAGTTTATTTTTGAGAAGACTGCTGTGGTCATGTTAGGTTTGAGGTCTGATATGAGTTATGCATTTAAATCCAGATGATTCAAAAATACTCTTCCGTTGAGCAGCTGGTCACTGGACAATAACTCTGGGGTGTGTTAAGAATGTCTGTTTCTTTCAGAGTTCATATGGTGGTAAGCTACAGAGCCCGTGGCACTATTTTGTTCTTATAATAATAATTAATTAATTAAACACTATGTACATTATTTTGTTTGTTTTTATACTTTTGACCATACTGCACATAATGTTTTTCTTCATTTTATGCACAACTATTATACAATAAGACAACCATACACAAGTACCTTAAAGTAATTCATGTAATTTATTTTTACTGAATTTCGTGTTACACATTCACTTATTATTATTATTCACATATAGATAATCGCCATCAGCACTTTCATCGGTGATATCAGGTGACGTTTCCTTGTATTTCCTCTTCGACATCAGAGGCTCGTATAAATATGGCTGGATGTCGACAACATACTCCAGATATTGGGTGGCCTCCGACTCAGAAATGATAGACGAAACTAAGTTGTACTATCGGCGGGAGCCGCTGTGAGCGATAAACCAGGGTTTGTTTGGCAACTCTGACGTCACGCGACGCCATTTTGTGGAGGAGCGGCTGAGAAAATAAATCGTCACTTGGTGTTGGGGGTTGAACAAAATAAATATTGCGCATTGCCAGACGCATATTATCTCTGATTTTAATACTGCAATATCTTAGATAGTGTTGTAGCTATGTGATTTCGATTTTACTGGCAATTATAAAAAATAACTTTGCATTTGATCTTTAAGGGATTTACGTTTAGGATCCATGGATTATGCATCAAGTTGTACACTTATTCAAAACCGAGGAATACATCAATAGAAGTAGTGGGTGGCTCTTAAAAGAGCCGTTGCGTTGTTGGTCAATCAGCAGCAGAGTTTACTTGGAGCTGGTGTACTTGGTCACGGCCTTGGTGCCCTCAGACACGGCGTGCTTGGCCAGCTCTCCGGGGAGCAGCAGGCGGACAGCGGTCTGGATCTCCCTGGAGGTGATGGTGGAGCGCTTGTTGTAGTGAGCCAGACGGGAGGCTTCCCCGGCGATGCGCTCAAAGATGTCGCTCACGAAGCAGTTCATGATGCCCATAGCCTTGGAGGAGATGCCGGTGTCGGGGTGTACCTGCTTCATCACTTTGTACACGTAGATGGCGTAGCTCTCCTTCCTGGACTTTCTCCTCTTCTTGCCGGTCTTGGTGGCGGTCTTTGTTACCGCTTTCTTGGAGCCCTTCTTGGGGGCTTTCACGCTGGCTGCTTCAGGCATGATCAACGGTTGGGGGATCACAAAGTAGAATGAATTCACCGAGTCACAGCGTGGTCTATTTATATTCATCTGATGCAAATCATACTGTGCTGTTGCTCGCAAGGGATTGGTTGGGTACTGAGCATGCGCTGAACAAATCACCCTTTGAGCATAGTTTTGGAGAATAGAAGAGAAACATTTATTTTTATTGAAATCTAAAATAGTATTATTATTTCAAATAGATACATTAAAATATCTCTTCAATTACAGATTTATATATATATATATAATCAATTAAATATATATATATATATATATCTAAGAACTATTTCATTTTATATTCAGATATTTAAATGTTTTTATAATATAATGTAATACAAAATATACAAAATGTACATTAATAATACACAAAGCACACAATGCATAAATATATACATAACAAACACAGAGCACGTTTGTATTCCAGTGAGATATTATATTACTCAAAATGCCCCATGGCACTTAGTCTGGGATGTGTCCAGGGTTTTTCTTCTTCTTAGTTTGGTAATAACCGGTTTCACGATGGTGTAGCTACTTATTGTTCTCTGATTTAATAACCTTTTGCATATTTTTTTCCAGATCTTCAGACATGTGATGCAATTCAATCAATCAATCAATCAATGTTTATTTATATAGCCCAATATCACAAATGTTACATTTGTCTCAGTGTTCTTCACAGTGTATACAGAATATCAGTATGACAATACGACACCCTCTGTCCTTAGACCCTCTGTCCTTAGGCCCTCACATCGTACAAGGAAACACTTCCAGAGAAAACCCACAGTTTAAAGGGGAACATGGGAGAAACCTCGGGGAGAGCAACAGAGGAGGAATCCCTCTCCCAGGACGGACAGACGTGAAATAGGCTATTTTTATGATCGTCAACATGAATATTAAAGTCACCTACGATAATTACTTTGTCTGTTTTAAGAACCAAAGTTGATAAAAACTCAGAGAATTCTGATAAGAATTCTGAATAAGGACCTGGTGCACGGTACACTGTAAAAAATAAGATTGGCTGCAAAGTTTTCCAGGTCGGATGCGTAAGACTAAAAACGAGGCTTTCAAAGGAGGTATAATTTAATTTTGGTTTAGTATTGATAAGTAAACTTGAGTCAAAGATTGCTGCAACTCCACCTCCTCGGCCCGTGCCTCGAGCAATATGAGTATTGATATGGCTGGGTGGTGTGGCCTCATTTCATTTATGCTGACATATTCTTCATGTCTCAACCAAGTTTCAGTGAGACAGCATATATCAATATTATAATCTGATATTAAATCATTTACAAGCTGAAAAAGTTCCCTGTGTTTTATGTCCATCTTTTCATCCAGAATACATGATTGACTTATATTTGACATTGAACTCTAAACCGATGCCTCGTAGGAGTGACCATACCTCCTCGGCTCTGTAGCAGTCCATAAGGAGGTGCTGTAAAGTTTTGTTTGTTTGTAGCCTTTATTTAACCAGGTGAAGCCCCTTGAGATCAAAAGATCTATTTGTCAAGGGTGACCTGCAGCACATTAGTTACACATGTAAAATAAAAACAACAGAACAACAATAAGGACGACATACAACATAATTTACAGGGTACAGTTTACAAACTCTATTTACAGTGACAGGTACCATGAGTATCAAACAGCATGTCACCCAGCCGAGTTTTAAAATGATGCAGGGGAACCAAAGTGCTCAGTTTTAAACATGTTTGCAGACTGTTCCAAGTTACTGGAGCTGCACAATTAAAAGCTTTCTTCCCTAAGACAGTCCTGGCACTTGGCACATTTAATAAAACCACATCATGAGATCTCAGGCAATAAGTACTTTCAATTTGTCGAGAGATCAGAGAGCAGATATAAGAAGGTAGTTTACCCAACATGGCTTTGTAGATGAACATGTACCAGTGACTGAGTCTCCGAACAGTAAGTGTTGGCAGACCTGCCTTGGCATACAGGGTACAGTGATGTGTAAGTGCTAGTCTCGTCCTCCTCACAGTTAACCATGGGACATGTTCTAGTTCTCACATAGCAGCTCACGCACCTCACGTCTCTCATGCTCTCCGATAACTGTTTACTTTTCACTCATTTCAAGACTTCGTTACCTTCATCAGGTGTTTTTGTATGTTATAACACCTCCATATTTGAAATAATTTACCATTTTAAAAATGACTGGCAAACTGTTGCAATAGGAAGTACTCACACAGTAAATACAGGTATATCTTTATATAATACAGGTTCGCAACTCACATATCATATACATATTCCTGTTACCGTATAGCTCTCAAAGCCTTTGCATGTAGAGCTGTGTTGCATCTTTCGCTTTGTTTTGGGCGTCTGACATTAACATCCGCTGCACGTCTCATTGTAATTTATGTTATAGATAGGTCTATAATATTGTTCAGCTTGCACATGAATGACTACTTTTTTGTAAGTGATCTTATTTTAAAGTAGTAGTATAGTATAACCTTTATTTAGCCAGGAAAATCAATTACAGTTTTTGTCGATTGCTAACACAAATTCTTTTTTTAATTGCTCAGTTTCTCAGAACGCTAAACACAATCCACAAAACCACACACCCAAAGTGCAAAACACCTCATTTCTCCTGCTAAATGAAGAACTGCACTCAAAACTACATAAACACTTACCAAATGCAAACTTTTGCACCAGATATAACACACTTCATTCATAATACTAGATTGTTTGACCACCCAACTACACTGCTGAGCATCATCTAAAGCACTTTTATCTGTTATGGGCTAGGCTCTCTACAGAGAGGGTTCTGCAGAGAAAGTTGCTTGAGTTTACAGACATACAGTAAATTAAGAAATACAAATGGGTTGTTGAAAGAAATCACATTTTATTCAAAGATAACATCGTGCAACATGCATCTCAGCACATAGTTACTATGCTTCGGATCTCTCTAAGTGTGATGCATTGTTTGCCAAAACCCAGTTAGTAGCTGCTGCTTCCTGCCTCATTGAACATCCTTAGCCTTCCACCTCTTTGTTTCTCAGTCCTTCAGATAAACAACAAAGACATAGTGGTCGGTCAGTGTCTGTGTTGCATAAAAGTAAGTCTACCACAGTACATTGTGCAGGATTGTTGTACAGTTATGCAACATGCCAACAATTCAATTACAGTAATGAACTAAATACGTTTCACACAACAGATATAAGCACTGATATATCATGAGTTATGCAGAGCTACAAACTGGTAACTAACCAAGTCTAAGTGTCCGGATTACAGAGGCAACAGTAAATCAGCTTAGATTAGGCTGAACCCTCTGTCCAGAATGTATGTAGAATTTGAGTGTGTTAGCAATCGAGAAAAACTGTAAGAACAAATCATTATTTTCAATGATGACCGACAGGGGGCAAAAGGCTTCCCGAGGGGTTGGGGGTTGGGAGAAAGAAAATAAAAAGACAGACTCCGAGCACTAGAACCCAGGAGACAACAAGTGTAAATGGAAATGCAATCCATGTTCAATCATCACAAGCAGCGAACAACATTTCTCTAATTCCCCTTCTCGACTCCTATTCTCGTGTCTTCGTACCGCATGCAGGAGATGCGAGCGGAGGAGTCGAGGAAGGGAACCGAGGAGAGAGGAGTGGAAGCAGCAGGCGGTTAGAGAAATTAGAACTCCTCTCTTCTGAGCAGTCATTTTAAAGAGACGTCCATTAATGATGACAGGAGGCAGAGAAGCACTTTTTTTAATATTGTTATTATTACTATGATTATTATTTTTAATCTTTTGCAACTCTGGCACCCGATTTCCTTGGGGATGAATAAAGTCTTATGTCTTATGCTGCTTTTTCTTTTGTTCTTTTTTCTTTATTGAATATCATATATTCTACACACAACAAAGTCTACGGGCAGACAAACAAAGCAACAAGACATTACATACTTTTATTTTGAAGTAAAAGTATAAAGAGGAGGCTCTGTGACATAAGGAAACGTACCCTAAGCTTTCCACCGATTGGACGATGAGAGATACGCTCAAGACGGCCAATCAACAAGCAGCTTGGTGTATATATATTTTTTCTTGGCAAGCAGCGACACATTTCGTCTTCAACTTAATAAAAAAAATCCATCCACAATGTCAGGTCGAGGCAAAACCGGCGGAAAGGCTAGAGCAAAGGCCAAGACCCGCTCCTCCCGTGCCGGGCTCCAGTTCCCTGTCGGCCGTGTCCACAGACATCTGAGGAAGGGTAACTATGCTCATCGTGTCGGAGCCGGAGCCCCCGTCTACCTGGCGGCTGTGTTGGAGTACTTAACGGCTGAGATCCTGGAGCTGGCTGGAAACGCTGCCCGCGATAATAAGAAGACCCGTATCATCCCCCGTCACCTGCAGCTGGCTGTCCGCAACGACGAGGAGCTCAACAAGCTGCTGGGAGGAGTGACCATCGCTCAGGGCGGTGTGCTGCCCAACATCCAGGCTGTGCTTCTGCCCAAGAAGACCGAGAAGGCCGCCAAGAAGTAAACTACCAAACTCATTAAGAACAAACCAACGGCTCTTTTAAGAGCTACACAAACCTCCTTAAAGAGTGCTTCCTACCTATGTGTTAGTCTCTTGTATGTGCATGTTGTAGAGTCGTGCTCGTGCATCTTTCCTAGTTACCGCAGTGACTGGCCAGTAGTGGACAAGGGGAACATTGTATTAGTATTTACGATTGCAAACTGCTCTTTCCTAGCTACCGGTGTTACAGTGTAACTGGAGTCATGACAACTGGCGGCATTCTATTATTTTCGTCACAGGGATCCGGGGAGTGTCCATTGAGGACTTACCAGGAAATAAACATGTCGATCGCCTCGTGTGTCGTTTACATTCATCTTTTGCTATATCTGCCTTCCTAACATCACTTTGATGAACATTCACTACTCGAATGTGAGGTCGATATCGTGACGCTTACAGGGAGGTATCGGAAGTTACAAAGTAGGTGACTGTGGATGCCTGTTCAAAACATTACATCAATAAATCATTGAAATGATATATTTGTGTCCGCCTTTTGTACATCGTTCTTAATGTGATTTATAGTAGCTTTGATAGCTGTCCATACCTTCAGACAGCCTCAAAGTAAAACACAATAATAAAAATGCTTGTCCTTTGTTAAACATGAAGCTGTCTTTGGCTCTTTTCTGCTGTAACACAACCTATGTGGGCCGAATAAAGGTATTCTGATTCTGATTACATTAACCTGTTGTGGAAACATTTCTTGATCAAATTGTTATGAAACAAATGAGATAAATATCGCTGTGACACTGATGTCACATCGGGACATTAACACTAAACATTCACAGTAAACCCGGAGTGACATATGCACAATTAGAAATACTATTATGATCTGCTCAGTTAATTTAGTTAATATATTCTGGACTTACTTTTCTGTGGTTTACGTTACTGTGACATATCAGTATTATTAGCCATGTGATGAGAGGGATACAGGTATTTCATAAAATAACTTGCTCGCTGGAGAATAGCTACAGAATTGATATCACAATTGAATCGGAGCTGATCACAGCTTGTCACAGATGATCCAGTCACCTCGATGCTGCTTTCGTGCTGTGAATAAACAACTTGTGTTTTACTTTGAGGCTGTCTGAATGTGTGGACAGCTATCAAAGATACTACACATCACATTAAGATCAAATGAAAGTCGGACACATATATAATTTAAATGATTTATTCAGGATTGCAATGTTTTGAACAGGCATCCACACAGTCACCTACTTTGTCATTTCCGATACCTCCCTGTAAGCGTCACGATATCAAGCTCTCACCCACAACCTCACATAGGAGAAGTGAATGTGCATCAAAGTGATGTTAGGAAGGCAGATATAGCAAAAGATTAATGTAAACGACAAACGAGGCGATCGACATGTTTATGTCCTGGTAAATCCACAATGGGTCCTCAATGGACACGCCCCGGATCCCTCTGACGAAAATAACAGGATGCCGCAAGTTGTCATGACTCGTTATACTGTAACACCGTGACTGACAAACAGTGGACAAGGGGAACATTGTATTAGTGTTTATGATTGCAAACTTAATTATGTAGAGCTTCAAGTTGATTTAATGCTGGATATTAACGGACACGATTCAAAGTGTTAGATGTAAAGGAAACAATTCCCACAATAAATGAAAAATGTTGCATATAATGACTATCTAACCAATGTCTGAACGAGTAATTATCCCAAACCATGTAACTTGGTAATTACTAAACTAATGATTCTAATCTTGGCCAGTGTTTGTTGGTAACAAATGTCAAAATATAGAGGAATGAGCACTTCAGTGAAGAGTGAGGTGGCTCTTAAAAGAGCCTTTGGGTTTGAATGGGCTGGCTTCGGGTCAGTCTAAGCTCTCTCTCCGCGGATGCGGCGGGCCAGCTGGATGTCTTTGGGCATGATGGTGACCCTCTTGGCGTGGATGGCGCACAGGTTGGTGTCCTCGAACAGGCCGACCAGGTAAGCCTCGCTGGACTCCTGCAGAGCCATGACAGCGGAGCTCTGGAAGCGCAGGTCGGTCTTGAAGTCCTGAGCGATTTCTCTCACCAGGCGCTGGAAGGGCAGCTTGCGGATCAGCAGCTCGGTGGATTTCTGGTAGCGGCGGATCTCTCTCAGAGCCACGGTACCGGGCCTGTAACGGTGAGGCTTCTTCACTCCGCCGGTGGCCGGGGCGCTCTTACGAGCTGCCTTGGTGGCCAGCTGCTTCCTGGGGGCTTTGCCTCCGGTGGACTTACGGGCGGTCTGCTTGGTTCTTGCCATTGCAGTTTCTCAGTGTGTTCACAGTTCAACAGTATGACCCTCGCCGAGAACAGCGGCCTTATAAAGGAACTGCCGGAGTCAGGTCAGCGCTGATTGGCCTAGGGAAGATGACACGAGCGCTGTAGCTTATCAACTATTCGACGAAAGTAATTTGAAAAACGAAGCCTCTTTTCAACAGAAGCTGCACCGCCAAAAAAACTAGTGAATAAGAAGAAAAGCAGCTTCCCTAAAGGCCTCTGATTGAATACCTTTGTTTAGTTTAAAGTGAGACTAAACAAAGATAGCAGATTGTTTTTACTCTCTGTAAATAATAAACTAGTCTTTGTTCCATGAGCCTTTAGAGGGGATATTAAGACATACCTGTTAAAGCCTCACTGTTGTATTTGTACTTATGAGTGAAAGGTTAACAATAGTTATTCTATCAAAATACATCAACAAGCATAGTCAGAGTTAACCATAACTCTGACTATGCTACCTTGTCCTGAAAGGCAAATCTCCCAAAATACAATATCTAGTTTAACAAACAAAAAAAGGAGTTTATAAATTCATTTACACACTCAAAAGTAGTCACCTTAAAACACACCAATAACATTAAGAAATTATATTGAATTAACTGAGAAAAAAGTGCAGAAACTAAAGCTTTCCATCTGTTGTCAATTACACAGTCAGCACTGTTTGATACAAACACATCTGATTCTATATTTAACTGAAAAAAGGACATTTCCAATATATGCGTGCACATTTCTGTATAACTTTCAAACACACATGTAAAAGGATAAAAGGAATTGAGGTGGAAACATTGAAGGAAAGGCCAATACTGTACAACGGTAATTGGAAGAGGATGGATTATTTAAGAATAGTCGGAGGAGGGTAAAGAAGGATGCGAGATATATGCAGGGTGCTTTTGCAGACTGACAGCTGTTAATGTATTTATTTGTATGTTTAATTATTATAAAAATGTTCTACATATAAAATAAATTACCTTTTCAGAACAAAGCAATCCACAACATTTAAATTAAATAATTGAAGATTGGACACTGGTATAATAATATTCAAGTATGGAAACAGAAATAAAGCGAAAGAAACAGTTGGAAGATAATGGCATTAATCTGTGATGAATGGTGGCTGTAGTGTGTGATGGCTGTGTGTGCTGTGGGCTGTTATAGCGCTAACTACACTTCTGGACTTTGAACACATTCAACAGTACTGTTTCTGCTAATCGGATTGCCCCTTAAGTATAATAACCATGACATTATTTGAATATTAAGGTTATTCATTATTATCAAATTGCACATACTGTCTCGATGTCTGAGATCAAACATGTTCATACTTGCAAACGTGTTCATAATAAGACGTGTTGCATCTCGCCTCTCATCTTATTCTGACTGCAGTTATTGACACAAGAAATATGCTCATTATGACAAAATGGGTGGCTCTTAAAAGAGCCTTTTGTGGATCTTAGTCAGATCAGTCTGATGACAGCTCACTTCTTCTTGGGTGCTGCCTTCTTCGCTTTGGGTTTGGCGACCTTTGCGGGGGATTTCTTGACTGCAGGGGCCTTTTTCACCACCTTCTTGGGGCTCTTTGCAGCCTTTTTAGCGACCTTCTTCGGGCTTTTAGCTACCTTCTTCGGGCTCTTGGTGGCCTTCTTGGGGGCTGCTTTCAAGGCTGCTGCGGGTTTCTTCGCCTTCTTTGGAGACTTCTTTCCTGCCGCGGGCTTTTTGGCCGCTGCAGGTTTCGCTGCGGGCTTCTTGGCTTTAGGAGCGACTTTCTTGTCTGCGGGCTTCTTGGTCTTAGGCTCGGCAACCTTCTTGCTCATCTTGAATGATCCGGACGCTCCGATGCCCTTGATCTGGACCAGAGTCCCATTAACGACCAGGCTCTTGATGGCGGTCTTAACGCGGGAATTGTTCTTCTCCACATCGTAGCCTCCGGCAGCCAGAGCCTTCTTGACGGCGGACAGAGACACGCCGCTTCGCTCCTTGGATGCGGCCACAGCTTTAACGATGAGATCGCTGACTTTGGGGCCAGCTGCCTTCGGCTTGGAAACCTTCTTCTTGGCGGCTTTGGCCGGTGCAGCGGCTGGAGGGACTTCTGCCATGTTCTGCTCAAGTTTTCTGTTCCTGCTCACACTGACACGAGTCTGGCTGAAGTGCTGGAGAGAGCCGAGCAGGGGCTGCCCTTAAGCACAGCATGAGAACCGTGGAGACTCAACTCAGCCCATTGCGCCACTCTGCAGTCTGAAAACGTTGACACTTGTGTTTTCTCTTCACTGATAAAAGCCTCCAAAGTCATTGTGGAAAAAGTGCTGAAGGCTGACTGTTAATGGAACTGATAGCAGACTTGATTCGCTTCATTTTGAAAGTATGTATAGCTCTGATGCTCACTGAATCTTGTTTGTGGAGCTTCCAATGGTCACATTTCCCCCGCTGTGGACAGCACTGTTCAGCTGCTTATCCCTCTAATTCTTCTACTGAAAACATTTCAATGCACCAAATCTTTGATAAAAGCTGTTTTCAAGTGACCCACGTGTGTGTCCAGGGACTCCCTGTAAAAAACAGCTGTATTTTGTTTATGATATTATAATAAAGTGAAGTTTTCTGGTAGGAGCAAACACACTGATGATCCGGGGCATCGGGTGCGGTTTAACCAGGCTTCCCATTAAAGTTGCTCGCTGTGAACATGTCTCCAGGTGAGGAGGAGGACTCATTTCATTATACTAAGTTAGGCTATTCATTATATCAAACAGCGTGGCAAATACAGCTTAGTTAAACTGTTTCACTGACACTCATCAGAAACTTGATGCTGATTTAGTGGTCTAATTAAAATATAAAAAGGACAAGAGTGGCTTTTAAGAGGCACCGATCTGTAAATGTAAACTTGACATTGTTTCCCTTATGCTACACACACTATGTATGAAATAATATCAATTTTTAATTTCCCTATTTCAATTACATTTTTTTATGTTAATTTAGAACAATGTACTTAATTTTGTTTAGCTCTTCAACATGGTGTTTCTTATGATTATAACATTAAATCCACAAAATATAGTTCTATATGAGGAAATGCAACAGCATCAAATAACCAACTTCTTTAAGAACTCTTAAGTGGAACAATAACTGTCTCAGCTTGTTCTTATGTGTTTTGTTTACTATCTACTGGTACGTGTTAACAAGATGATAACGGCTTACAGCTAATGAAAAACCAACATTCAGTTTCTCAGAGAATTATAATATTACATAATTAATAAGTCATAATAATACAGAAATGTCAGGCTCATAAAAAAGTATGTTCATGTTTCTGCTCTCAGTACTTGGTTGGGCCTCCTTTTGCACAAATGACTGCGTGGCATGGAGGCGATCAGCCTTCGACTCTGCTGAGGTGTGATGGAAGCCACGGTTGCTTCAATAGCGCCCTTCAGCTTGTCAACGTCGTTGGGTCTTGTGTCTCTTATCTTCCTCTTGACAATACCCCATACATTCTCTATGGCGTTTAGGTCAGGCGAGTTTGCTGACCAATGAAGCACAGTATGGCCATGGTCATTCAACCAGGGCTTAGTAATGTTGGCAGTGTGGGCAGGTGCCAAGTCCTGCTGGAAAATAAAATCATCATTCAGCTTTTCAGAAAAAGCAAGCATGAAGTGCTCTAAAATGTCCTGGTTGACGGCTGCGTTGACTTTTGACTTAATAAAACACAGTGGACCAACACCAGCAGATGACATGGTTCCCCAAATCATCCCTGACTGTGGACTGTTCACACTGGACTTCAAGTATCTTTGATTAGGTGCCTCTCCACTCTCCCTCCAGACTCTGAGACCTTTATTTCCACTGAACAAGAAACCAGTTCCTTTTCTCCTTAGGCCAGGTAAGATGCTTCTGAAGTTGTCTCTGGTTCAGGAGTGGCTTGACAAGAGGAATGCAAACTTGTAGCCCATGTCCTGGTAAGTCTGTGCGTGGTGGCTCTTGAGGCACTGACCCAAGCGACCGTCCACTCCTCGTGAAGCTCCCCCTCCCCATTGTTTAATGGCTTTTGCTTTTAATCCTCTCAATTCTTCGGCCATCTCTGTTGCTTTTGCTCCTTCCACTCAACTTTCTATGAATATGTTTGGCTACAGCACTCTGTGAACAGCCAGTTTATTTATCAATGACCTTTTGATGGAGGGGGGCAATGACTCTCTTCTGGACAACTGTCAGTTCAGCAGCTTTCCCCATGAATGTGTATCCTACTGAATCAGATTAAGACCATTTGAAGGCTCGGAAAACCTTTGGAAGTGTTTTGAGTTAATTAGCTGATCATATTTTGACACCGAGTCTACAATATTGAACTTTTTTCAATATTCAAATTTTCTCTGAGATACTGAATTTTGGGGTTTTATTAGTTGTAAGCCGTATTCATCAAAACTTCAAACACTTGAAATAATTCACTTTGTGTGAAATGAATCCACGAGACTCACTTTTCCGATGTATTGAGATATTTCAAGATTCAAGGCTTTTATTGTCACGTGAGCTACAGTGCAGTTATGAGAATGGAAATCTTAGGTCACAGGCTCCTCCAACAGAGCAACACAATAAGACTGACAAGTGAATAAAATAATCGAAACTGAATGATAGAAACTGTGCAGAATAGTCTATACAGTAATAGGAATATTTATGATATGTGAGTTGCAAACCTGTATTATATATAGATATACCTGTATGTACTGTGAGTATGTCCGATTGCAACAATGTAGTCAAACCAGCTCTACAAATCAGTAGATTCCAGTAATCCGTTGAAATTATTCAGACAGTTATTGTTTAGAGCACAAAGCGCAGTCCTCGCGGTGTTTCCATACAGTTAATGTCCTGCAATTCATTTGCAAGGGATGTTGTAAGTATTTTATTGACATTTTGATCCTGAACATGATGTGTTTCAGAGAAGACAAAAAACTCTCGCCCGCACCAACTTCTAGTGCTCACTAATGCGGTATCATGAGCAGTGTTGCCAACTCCATAGTAAGGAAAGTCACCAGAAGTCGCCAAATGACGTCATCGCTTAATATGCATAGCATGTAATGGCGGCTGTAAGAGAGAGCATGGTAGAGGAGAGTACAAAAAACGTTCCCAACCCTTCAAGGATCAAAACTTGAAACCACCGGAGTTAAATCCAGACGACAGTAGATCAGAAATGTCTTTGCCTTTTGAGTATGTTTTTGGGGTTTAACATGCTTCTTGATGTCAGACAGTTTGGCATAGAAACCCCCCTTACAATAAAGGCAGGATGGTTGAAACCATTTATTGGAGATGACACACGGGGGTGTCATCTCCAATAAATGGTTTCAACCATCCTTTATACTCAGGGTTTGATTCCCACTCCTTTCTGTATTTCTGAGAATAGAATTTAGACTGTGCCATGATGTTTAGCTTGTCACAGAGGCACACACACACAGTGGGCGAGGTGATTGAGTGAGTCAAAGCGAAGCAAATGCAGTTATGTATTATAGTGTGAAAGTGAGTGAAGAAACATTTACAGTTTACATTTAAATCCCGTTCAAAACCAGGACCGTTTGGCATTTGGCGCATGCGCAATTCATTTGCAGTCTCGACGCGGAAGAGTGTGGTTGTCTCCTCTCTGCTCTGACTGCAGCAGCAGCTCTGCTGCGGCCAGGCAACTTTCAGTCTGAGCACCTGTGAGTACTATGGGAGAGAGGCGGGGCTCACGGCAGCACCCGTGGCTCGAGTCTCCAAACACCAGAAAAGTCCCAAATAACACCATTATAAATCGTTATAGGTTAGTCGTTAGTCGCCTTTGACACAAATAAGTAGCCGGAGGTTTGGAAAGCCGCCACATTTAACGAGAAAATCGCCAAGTTGGCAACACTGATCAGGAGGGAATGGAGCTCTCTAATTTGAGGATATGGGTGGCCCTTAAAAGGACCTTTGTGTTTTTGTTGTCAGATGGCGAGTATTTAACCTCCGAAACCGTACAGAGTGCGGCCCTGCCTCTTGAGGGCATACACCACATCCATGGCGGTCACGGTCTTCCTCTTGGCGTGCTCGGTGTATGTGACGGCATCACGGATCACATTCTCCAGGAAGACCTTCAGCACCCCACGGGTCTCCTCGTAGATCAGACCGGAGATACGCTTCACTCCGCCGCGGCGAGCCAGACGGCGGATGGCGGGCTTGGTGATTCCCTGGATGTTATCACGGAGAACTTTACGGTGACGCTTGGCGCCTCCTTTGCCGAGTCCCTTTCCTCCTTTTCCTCTTCCACTCATTTTCAACTCTTGTTGGGTCGGGTCGTTCAAAACGAATGAGAGGAAGAAGTCTGACCGGCAGTATTTATATAATAACTGCGGACCTAAGAGAAGACGGAGAGCGGGAAGGCTGCTAGGCGGGGCCAACGCTGCAGCCTCCACATCATCTGCCAACACATTTTGTTTCTTTTAAATATTGTTTATCTAATTCGCGCAGGCTTTATACTGAAGGTTTGATAATATGTAATAAAACCCCTGAATAACATTTATAATTGAAATAAGACAGAAAATATATAATGCCCATACAGTAATGGTATAATGGCTCAGGAAGCTGAATTTCGTATGCTCAGGGGCGTGCTGCCCAACATCCAGGCTGTGCTGCTGCCCAAGAAGTGAGAAACACCCTGAACCCGCTTCAAACAACAAAGGCTCTTTTAAGAGCCACACACTTCTATCCAGAGAGTTTTCCTTCATCAAACACTTTATATGTATTTAATCCACGACTATAATGTGTAATGATGTATATTTTAGTTTAACTTATTTTTCACTCAAATGTAAATCAAGATTTGTCATTTCTCTAGAATTTCCAAACATTCACTAATTAAGGTCAACCTTTTTGAAGGAGTATGTTTAACTTGAACACACAAACCTAAACACAAATAAATTGTTGTTGCTCATTAACACTTTACTCCACTGTACAAGTTGACCCATAGCATTTAAAGTTATTGTTTGATCAGTATATATATATATGAAGCACACCACGGGTTCCTCGCAGATCAGACCGGAGATATGCTTCACTCCGCCACCGCGAGCCAGACGGCGGACCTAAGAGAAGACGGAGAGCGGGAAGGCTGCTAGGCGGGGCCAACGCTGCAGCCTCCACATCATCTTCCAAAACGTTGTTTCTTTTAAATATTGTTTATATAATACGCTCAGGCTTTATACTAAAGGTATGATGATTAAAGGTTCGTTGATATGTAATAAAAAACCCGAATAACATTTACAATTGAAAAAAGACAAGACAGAAAATATATATTTTTTTTTTTTATTTTGTATATTACTTGTATAACCTACAGCTCCTGCTCATCGTCACTGTTCATTAACAGCTTCTTTACATAATCACTGTTCTTTAACAGCTCCTCCTCATCACTGTTCAGCTCCTCATCGTCACTGTTCATTAACAGCTTATCGTCATCATCACTGTTCGTTAACAGCTCCTTGTCACTATTTATTAAGAGGTACTTACATTCTGTGTTAGAAGGACCGTTATTACTTTCAGCATGACAGTTAAGTGACACTGTCGCATCGCATGGTGAGCAGGCATCCGATATAGCGACTGTCGCATCACACAATAACCAGGCATCCGATATAGCGACTGTCGCATCGCACAATGTGCAGGCATCCGATTATAGCGACTGTCGCATCGCACAATGTGCAGGCATCCGATATAACGACTGTCGCATCGCACAATGTGCAGGCATCCGATATAACGACTGTCGCCTCGCACAATGTGCAGGTATCCGATATAGCGACTGTCGCATCGCACAATGAGCAGGCATCCGATATAGTGACTGTCACTTTTCCTCTTCCACTAATTTTGGAGCATTGGTAGATAGGCTTCACGCCGCCGCCGCCGCGGCTCGCGGGCTTAGTGATTCCCTGTATCTTAACACTGAGCCTTTTACGGTGACGCTTGGCACCTCCTTTGCCGAGTCCCTTTCTTACTTTTCGTCTGCGGCTCATTTTCTAGTCTTGTTGGGTCAGGTGGTTTGGAACGAATAGGTAGAAGCAGTTGACAGCAGTATTTATATATTCACGGCGGACCTAAGAGAAGACGGAGAGCGGGAAAGCTGCTAGGCGGGGCCAACGCTGCCGCCTCCACATCATCTTCTAGCATGTTCCAACATTGTTTCTTTTAAATATTGTTTATTAAATAGGCTTATACTTAAAGGTTTGATGATAAAGATTGCTTAATATGTAATAAAAACCCCGAATAACATTTACAATTGAAAAAAGACAAGTATAATGCACTTACATTTTATTAAAAATTCTGAGCAGACAGTTCTCTTTGATGGCTTCGAGCAAAAACACTTCATGGGTATCCACTGAAATTAAGTTTGCAGGGAAACCTATGGTCAAAGTACTTTATTTAGTGCTGACTAAGTAAGAATTTAAGGATCGTTATTTCATAGAAGAAAACAAGTCTTGTATTATAATTAGTGATACTAAAATGTGAAAAAATATATATATTTCCTCATGATGTGATATAGTAAAACCCTGTTTTTATATTTAAGTATACTTACACTTTTAAAAGTATGCATACGTTGTTTTAACCGAGCCACTGAGCTGTAACGAGGCTCAGTAAACTATTAACATGTGAGAAATATATGCATTTGATCTTTAAGGGATTTACGTTTAGGATCCATGGATTATGCATCAAGTTGTACACTTATTCAAAACCGAGGAATACATCAATAGAAGTAGTTGGTGGCTCTTAAAAGAGCCGTTGAGTTGTTGGTCAATCAGCAGCAGAGTTACTTGGAGCTGGTGTACTTGGTCACGGCCTTGGTGCCCTCAGACACGGCGTGCTTGGCCAGCTCTCCGGGGAGCAGCAGGCGGACAGCGGTCTGGATCTCCCTGGAGGTGATGGTGGAGCGCTTGTTGTAGTGAGCCAGACGGGAGGCCTCCCCGGCGATGCGCTCAAAGATGTCGCTCACGAAGCAGTTCATGATGCCCATAGCCTTGGAGGAGATACCGGTGTCGGGGTGTACCTGCTTCATCACTTTGTACACGTAGATGGCGTAGCTCTCTTTCCTGGACTTTCTCCTCTTCTTGCCGGTCTTGGTGGCGGTCTTTGTTACCGCTTTCTTGGAGCCCTTCTTGGGGCTTTCACGCTGGCTGCTTCAGGCATGATCAACGGTTGGGGGTTCACAAAGTAGAATGATTTCACCGAGTCACAGCGTGGTCTATTTATATTCATCTGATGCAAATCATACTGTGCTGTTGCTCGCAAGGGATTGGTTGGGTACTGAGCATGCGCTGAACAAATCACCCTTTGAGCATAGATTTGGAGAATAGAAGAGAAACATTTATTTTTATTGAAATCTAAAATAGTATTATTATTTCAAATAGATACATTAAAATACCTCTTCAATTACAGATGTATATATATATATAATCAATTAAATATATATATATCTAATTAAATATATATATATATATCTAAGAACTATTTCATTTTATATTCAGATATTTAAATGTTTTTATAATATCATGTAATACAAAGTATACAAAAGTTACATTAATAATACACAAAGCACACAATGCATAAATATATACATAACAAACACAGAGCACGTTTGTATTCCAGTTAGATATTATATTACTCAAAATGCCCCATGGCTTAGTCTGGGATGTGTCCAGGGTTTTTCTTCTTCTTAGTTTGGAAATAACCGGTTTCACGATGGTGTAGCTACTTATTGTTCTCTGATTTAATATCCTTTTGCATATTTTTTTCCAGATCTTCAGACATGTGATGCAATTCAATCAATCAATCAATCAATGTTTATTTATATAGCCCAATATCACAAATGTTACATTGTCTCAGTGTTCTTCACAGTGTATACAGAATATCAGTATGACAATACGACACCCTCTGTCCTTAGACCCTCTGTCCTTAGACCCTCTGTCCTTAGACCCTCTGTCCTTAGACCCTCACATCGTACAAGGAAACACTTCCAGAGAAACCCCACAGTTTAAAGGGGAACATGGGAGAAACCTTGGGGAGAGCAACAGAGGAGGAATCCCTCTCCCAGGACGGACAGACGTGCAATAGGCTATTTGTATGATCGTCAACATGAATATTAAGTCACCTACGATAATTACTTTGTCTGTTTTAAGAACCAAAGTTGATCAAAACTCAGAGAATTCTGATAAGAATTCTGAATAAGGACCTGGTGCACGGTACACTGTAACAAATAAGATTGGCTTGCAAAGTTTTCCAGGTCGGATGCGTAAGACTAAAAACGAGGCTTTCAAAGGTGTTTTTGTATGTTATATAACACCTACATATTTGAAATAATTTACCATTTTAAAAATGACTCAAACTGTTGCAATAGGAAGTACTCACACAGCAAATACAGGTATATCTATATATAATACAGGTTCGCAAATCACATATACATATTCCTGTTACTGTATAAGCTCTCAAAGCCTTTGCATGTAGAGCTGTGTTGCATCTTTCGCTTTGTTTTGGGCGTCCTGACATTAACATCCGCTGCACGTCTCATTGTAATTTATGTTATAGATAGGTCTATAATATTGTTCAGCTTGAACATGAATGACAACTTTTTTGTAAGTGATCTTATTTTAAAGTAGTAGTATAGTATAACCTTTATTTAGCCAGGAAAATCAATTACAGTTTTTCTCGATTGCTAACACAAATTCTTTTTTTAATTGCTCAGTTTCTCAGAACACTAACACAATTCACAAAACCACACACCCAAAGTGCAAAACACCTAATTTCTCCTGCTAAATGAAGAACTGCACTCAAAACTACATAAACACTTACCAAATGCAAACTTTTGCACCAGATATAACACACTTCATTCATAATACTAGATTGTTTGACCACCCAACTACACTGCTGAGCATCATCTAAAGCACTTTTATCTGTTATGGGCTAGGCTCTCTACAGAGAGGGTTCTGCAGAGAAAGATTGCTTGAGTTTACAGACATACAGTAAATTAAGAAATACAAATGAGTTGTTGAAAGAAATCACATTGTATTCAAAGATAACATTGTGCAACATGCATCTCAGCACATAGTTACTATGCTTCGGATCTCTCTAAGTGTGATGCATTGTTTGCCAAAACCCAGTTAGTAGCTGCTGCTTCCTGTGCCTCATTGAAAACCCTTAGCCTTCCACCTCTTTGTCCTTCAGATAAACAACAAAGACATAGTGGTCGGTCAGTGTCTGTGTTGCATAAAAGTAAGTTTACCACAGTACATTGTGCAGGATGTTTGTACAGTTATGCAACATGCTAACAATTCAATTACAGTAATGAAGTAAATACGGTTCACACAACAGATATAAGCACTGATATATCATGAACTATGCAGAGCTACAAACTGGTAACTAACCTGTTTTCAAGTCTAAGTGTCCGGATTACAGAGGCAACAGTACATCGGCTTAGATTAGGCTGAACCCTCTGTCCAGCCTCTCTCATCGTCAAACCATGGTTGATAACATTTCATTTCATTAGAGAGTATTCTTCTTTGTCCACGTCCTTTCCCTCCAGCTCTACCTCGACCTCTCATTCTTCCTCCTCTCACTCTCACCCACCTCTTCCTCCTCCTCCTCTCACTCTCAGCCCAGCTCTTCCTCTTCCTCTCACTCTCAGCCCAGCTCTTCCTCTTGCATGTTGGCTTCCATTGTTGCTGTAAAAAAGTACTCACCTGTGGTCTTTTTATAGTGCTAACATCATGATTGATGAGCCAACAATTATGCTATCAGGTGTTTGGTCAGGTGGAACGTGTTTCTTGATCATTGGTCCATGTGTGAGGCCTTTTGAATATCAGTGTTTTTAAACCAGCTAACACGTGACTTTATGTCAGATTCCTGTGTCTTACGTGGAGAAACGTGTGCAGTGGTTTGCAAAAAGTGCCATGTTGATTTGCAAATTGTGTGAAAAGCTGAACACGTGTTTAGAGTTTTGGAGATTTGGGCCGATGTTTTGCTCTTTGAGTGTCAGTTAAAATAAGTGTGCTTTATGTAGAATTTGAGTGTGTTAGCAATCGAGAAAAACTGTAAGAACAAATCATTATTTTCAATGATGACCGACAGGGGGCAAAAGGCTTCCCGAGGGGATGGGGGTTGGGAGAAATAAAATAAAAAGACAGACTCCGAGCACTAGAGAACCCAGGAGCAGGCGGTTAGAGAAATGAGAACTCCTCTCCTCTGAGCGGTCATTTTAAAGAGACGTTCATTAATGATGACAGGAGGCAGAGCAGCACTTTTTATAATATTGTTATTATTACTATGATTATTATATTTAATATGTTGCAACTCTGGCACCCGATTTCCTTGGGGATGAATAAAGTCTTATCTCCATATTGCTGCTTTTTCTTTTGATGTTGTTCTTTTTTCTTATTGAATATCTTATATTCTACACACAACAAAGTCCAGGCGCAGACACACAAAGCAACAAGACATTACATACTTTTATTTTTGAAGTAAAAGTATAAAGAGGAGGCTCTGTGACATAAGGAAACGTACCCTAAGCTTTCCACCGATTGGACGATGAGAGATACGCACCCTAAGCTTTCCACCGATTGGACGATGAGAGATACGCTCAAGACTGCCAATCAACAAGCAGCTTGGTGTATATATAATTTTTCTTGGCAGGCAGCGACACATTTCGTCTTCAACATAATACAAAAATCCATCCACAATGTCAGGTCGAGGCAAAACCGGCGGAAAGGCTAGAGCAAAGGCCAAGACCCGCTCCTCCCGTGCCGGGCTCCAGTTCCCTGTCGGCCGTGTCCACAGACATCTGAGGAAGGGTAACTATGCTCATCGTGTCGGAGCCGGAGCCCCCGTCTACCTGGCGGCTGTGTTGGAGTACTTAACGGCTGAGATCCTGGAGCTGGCTGGAAACGCTGCCCGCGATAATAAGAAGACCCGTATCATCCCCCGTCACCTGCAGCTGGCTGTCCGCAACGACGAGGAGCTCAACAAGCTGCTGGGAGGAGTGACCATCGCTCAGGGCGGTGTGCTGCCCAACATCCAGGCTGTGCTTCTGCCCAAGAAGACCGAGAAGGCCGCCAAGAAGTAAACTACCCGACTCATTAAGAACAAACCAACGGCTCTTTTAAGAGCCACACAAACCTCCTTAAAGAGTGCTTCCTACCTATGTGTCAGTCTCTTGTATGTGCATGTTGTAGAGTCGTGCTCGTGCATCTTTCCTAGTTACCACCGTGACTGGCCAGTAGTGGACAAGGGGAACATTGTATTAGTATTTACGATTGCAAACTGCTCTTTCCTAGCTACCGGTGTTACAGTGTAACTGGAGTCATGACAACTGGCGGCATTCTATTATTTTCGTCACAGGCATCCGGGGAGTGTCCATTGAGGACTTACCAGGAAATAAACATGTCGATCGCCTCGTGTGTCGTTTACATTCATCTTTTGCTATATCTGCCTTCCTAACATCACTTTGATGAACATTCACTACTCGAATGTGAGGTCGATATCGTGACGCTTACAGGGAGGTATCGGAAGTTACAAAGTAGGTGACTGTGGATGCCTGTTCAAAACATTACATCAATAAATCATTGAAATGATATATTTGTGTCCGCCTTTTGTACATCGTTCTTAATGTGATTTATAGTAGCTTTGATAGCTGTCCATACCTTCAGACAGCCTCAAAGTAAAACACAATAATAAAAATGCTTGTCCTTTGTTAAACATGAAGCTGTCTTTGGCTCTTTTCTGCTGTAACACAACCTATGTGGGCCGAATAAAGGTATTCTGATTCTGATTACATTAACCTGTTGTGGAAACATTTCTTGATCAAATTGTTATGAAACAAATGAGATAAATATCGCTGTGACACTGATGTCACATCGGGACATTAACACTAAACATTCACAGTAAACCCGGAGTGACATATGCACAATTAGAAATACTATTATGATCTGCTCAGTTAATTTAGTTAATATATTCTGGACTTACTTTTCTGTGGTTTACGTTACTGTGACATATCAGTATTATTAGCCATGTGATGAGAGGGATACAGGTATTTCATAAAATAACTTGCTCGCTGGAGAATAGCTACAGAATTGATATCACAATTGAATCGGAGCTGATCACAGCTTGTCACAGATGATCCAGTCACCTCGATGCTGCTTTCGTGCTGTGAATAAACAACTTGTGTTTTACTTTGAGGCTGTCTGAATGTGTGGACAGCTATCAAAGATACTACACATCACATTAAGATCAAATGAAAGTCGGACACATATATAATTTAAATGATTTATTCAGGATTGCAATGTTTTGAACAGGCATCCACACAGTCACCTACTTTGTCATTTCCGATACCTCCCTGTAAGCGTCACGATATCAAGCTCTCACCCACAACCTCACATAGGAGAAGTGAATGTGCATCAAAGTGATGTTAGGAAGGCAGATATAGCAAAAGATTAATGTAAACGACAAACGAGGCGATCGACATGTTTATGTCCTGGTAAATCCACAATGGGTCCTCAATGGACACGCCCCGGATCCCTCTGACGAAAATAACAGGATGCCGCAAGTTGTCATGACTCCAGTTATACTGTAACACCGTGACTGACAAACAGTGGACAAGGGGAACATTGTATTAGTGTTTATGATTGCAAACTTAATTATGTAGAGCTCAAGTTGATTTAATGCTGGATATTAACGGACACGATTCAAAGTGTTAGATGTAAAGGAAACAATTCCCACAATAAATGAAAAATTGTGCATAGAATGACTATCTAACCAATGTCTGAACGAGTAATTATCCCAAACCATGTAACTTGGTAATTACTAAACTAATGATTCTAATCTTGGCCAGTGTTTGTTGGTAACAAATGTCAAAATATAGAGGAATGAGCACTTCAGTGAAGAGTGAGGTGGCTCTTAAAAGAGCCTTTGGGTTTGAATGGGCTGGCTTCGGGTCAGTCTAAGCTCTCTCTCCGCGGATGCGGCGGGCCAGCTGGATGTCTTTGGGCATGATGGTGACCCTCTTGGCGTGGATGGCGCACAGGTTGGTGTCCTCGAACAGGCCGACCAGGTAAGCCTCGCTGGACTCCTGCAGAGCCATGACAGCGGAGCTCTGGAAGCGCAGGTCGGTCTTGAAGTCCTGAGCGATTTCTCTCACCAGGCGCTGGAAGGGCAGCTTGCGGATCAGCAGCTCGGTGGATTTCTGGTAGCGGCGGATCTCTCTCAGAGCCACGGTACCGGGCCTGTAACGGTGAGGCTTCTTCACTCCGCCGGTGGCCGGGGCGCTCTTACGAGCTGCCTTGGTGGCCAGCTGCTTCCTGGGGGCTTTGCCTCCGGTGGACTTACGGGCGGTCTGCTTGGTTCTTGCCATTGCAGTTTCTCAGTGTGTTCACAGTTCAACAGTATGACCCTCGCCGAGAACAGCGGCCTTATAAAGGAACTGCCGGAGTCAGGTCAGCGCTGATTGGCCTAGGGAAGATGACACGAGCGCTGTAGCTTATCAACTATTCGACGAAAGTAATTTGAAAAACGAAGCCTCTTTTCAACAGAAGCTGCACCGCCAAAAAAACTAGTGAATAAGAAGAAAAGCAGCTTCCCTAAAGGCCTCTGATTGAATACCTTTGTTTAGTTTAAAGTGAGACTAAACAAAGATAGCAGATTGTTTTTACTCTCTGTAAATAATAAACTAGTCTTTGTTCCATGAGCCTTTAGAGGGGATATTAAGACATACCTGTTAAAGCCTCACTGTTGTATTTGTACTTATGAGTGAAAGGTTAACAATAGTTATTCTATCAAAATACATCAACAAGCATAGTCAGAGTTAACCATAACTCTGACTATGCTACCTTGTCCTGAAAGGCAAATCTCCCAAAATACAATATCTAGTTTAACAAACAAAAAAAGGAGTTTATAAATTCATTTACACACTCAAAAGTAGTCACCTTAAAACACACCAATAACATTAAGAAATTATATTGAATTAACTGAGAAAAAAGTGCAGAAACTAAAGCTTTCCATCTGTTGTCAATTACACAGTCAGCACTGTTTGATACAAACACATCTGATTCTATATTTAACTGAAAAAAGGACATTTCCAATATATGCGTGCACATTTCTGTATAACTTTCAAACACACATGTAAAAGGATAAAAGGAATTGAGGTGGAAACATTGAAGGAAAGGCCAATACTGTACAACGGTAATTGGAAGAGGATGGATTATTTAAGAATAGTCGGAGGAGGGTAAAGAAGGATGCGAGATATATGCAGGGTGCTTTTGCAGACTGACAGCTGTTAATGTATTTATTTGTATGTTTAATTATTATAAAAATGTTCTACATATAAAATAAATTACCTTTTCAGAACAAAGCAATCCACAACATTTAAATTAAATAATTGAAGATTGGACACTGGTATAATAATATTCAAGTATGGAAACAGAAATAAAGCGAAAGAAACAGTTGGAAGATAATGGCATTAATCTGTGATGAATGGTGGCTGTAGTGTGTGATGGCTGTGTGTGCTGTGGGCTGTTATAGCGCTAACTACACTTCTGGACTTTGAACACATTCAACAGTACTGTTTCTGCTAATCGGATTGCCCCTTAAGTATAATAACCATGACATTATTTGAATATTAAGGTTATTCATTATTATCAAATTGCACATACTGTCTCGATGTCTGAGATCAAACATGTTCATACTTGCAAACGTGTTCATAATAAGACGTGTTGCATCTCGCCTCTCATCTTATTCTGACTGCAGTTATTGACACAAGAAATATGCTCATTATGACAAAATGGGTGGCTCTTAAAAGAGCCTTTTGTGGATCTTAGTCAGATCAGTCTGATGACAGCTCACTTCTTCTTGGGTGCTGCCTTCTTCGCTTTGGGTTTGGCGACCTTTGCGGGGGATTTCTTGACTGCAGGGGCCTTTTTCACCACCTTCTTGGGGCTCTTTGCAGCCTTTTTAGCGACCTTCTTCGGGCTTTTAGCTACCTTCTTCGGGCTCTTGGTGGCCTTCTTGGGGGCTGCTTTCAAGGCTGCTGCGGGTTTCTTCGCCTTCTTTGGAGACTTCTTTCCTGCCGCGGGCTTTTTGGCCGCTGCAGGTTTCGCTGCGGGCTTCTTGGCTTTAGGAGCGACTTTCTTGTCTGCGGGCTTCTTGGTCTTAGGCTCGGCAACCTTCTTGCTCATCTTGAATGATCCGGACGCTCCGATGCCCTTGATCTGGACCAGAGTCCCATTAACGACCAGGCTCTTGATGGCGGTCTTAACGCGGGAATTGTTCTTCTCCACATCGTAGCCTCCGGCAGCCAGAGCCTTCTTGACGGCGGACAGAGACACGCCGCTTCGCTCCTTGGATGCGGCCACAGCTTTAACGATGAGATCGCTGACTTTGGGGCCAGCTGCCTTCGGCTTGGAAACCTTCTTCTTGGCGGCTTTGGCCGGTGCAGCGGCTGGAGGGACTTCTGCCATGTTCTGCTCAAGTTTTCTGTTCCTGCTCACACTGACACGAGTCTGGCTGAAGTGCTGGAGAGAGCCGAGCAGGGGCTGCCCTTAAGCACAGCATGAGAACCGTGGAGACTCAACTCAGCCCATTGCGCCACTCTGCAGTCTGAAAACGTTGACACTTGTGTTTTCTCTTCACTGATAAAAGCCTCCAAAGTCATTGTGGAAAAAGTGCTGAAGGCTGACTGTTAATGGAACTGATAGCAGACTTGATTCGCTTCATTTTGAAAGTATGTATAGCTCTGATGCTCACTGAATCTTGTTTGTGGAGCTTCCAATGGTCACATTTCCCCCGCTGTGGACAGCACTGTTCAGCTGCTTATCCCTCTAATTCTTCTACTGAAAACATTTCAAATGCACCAAATCTTTGATAAAAGCTGTTTTCAAGTGACCCACGTGTGTGTCCAGGGACTCCCTGTAAAAAACAGCTGTATTTTGTTTATGATATTATAATAAAGTGAAGTTTTCTGGTAGGAGCAAACACACTGATGATCCGGGGCATCGGGTGCGGTTTAACCAGGCTTCCCATTAAAGTTGCTCGCTGTGAACATGTCTCCAGGTGAGGAGGAGGACTCATTTCATTATACTAAGTTAGGCTATTCATTATATCAAACAGCGTGGCAAATACAGCTTAGTTAAACTGTTTCACTGACACTCATCAGAAACTTGATGCTGATTTAGTGGTCTAATTAAAATATAAAAAGGACAAGAGTGGCTTTTAAGAGGCACCGATCTGTAAATGTAAACTTGACATTGTTTCCCTTATGCTACACACACTATGTATGAAATAATATCAATTTTTTAATTTCCCTATTTCAATTACATTTTTTTATGTTAATTTAGAACAATGTACTTAATTTTGTTTAGCTCTTCAACATGGTGTTTCTTATGATTATAACATTAAATCCACAAAATATAGTTCTATATGAGGAAATGCAACAGCATCAAATAACCAACTTCTTTAAGAACTCTTAAGTGGAACAATAACTGTCTCAGCTTGTTCTTATGTGTTTTGTTTACTATCTACTGGTACGTGTTAACAAGATGATAACGGCTTACAGCTAATGAAAAACCAACATTCAGTTTCTCAGAGAATTATAATATTACATAATTAATAAGTCATAATAATACAGAAATGTCAGGCTCATAAAAAAGTATGTTCATGTTTCTGCTCTCAGTACTTGGTTGGGCCTCCTTTTGCACAAATGACTGCGTGGCATGGAGGCGATCAGCCTTCGACTCTGCTGAGGTGTGATGGAAGCCACGGTTGCTTCAATAGCGCCCTTCAGCTTGTCAGCGTCGTTGGGTCTTGTGTCTCTTATCTTCCTCTTGACAATACCCCATACATTCTCTATGGCGTTTAGGTCAGGCGAGTTTGCTGACCAATGAAGCACAGTATGGCCATGGTCATTCAACCAGGGCTTAGTAATGTTGGCAGTGTGGGCAGGTGCCAAGTCCTGCTGGAAAATAAAATCAGCATTCAGCTTTTCAGAAAAAGGAAGCATGTGCTCTAAAATGTCCTGGTTGACGGCTGCGTTGACTTTTGACTTAATAAAACACAGTGGACCAACACCAGCAGATGACATGGTTCCCCAAATCATCCCTGACTGTGGACTGTTCACACTGGACTTCAAGTATCTTTGATTAGGTGCCTCTCCACTCTCCCTCCAGACTCTGAGACCTTTATTTCCACTGAACAAGAAACCAGTTCCTTTTCTCCTTAGGCCAGGTAAGATGCTTCTGAAGTTGTCTCTGGTTCAGGAGTGGCTTGACAAGAGGAATGCAAACTTGTAGCCCATGTCCTGGTAAGTCTGTGCGTGGTGGCTCTTGAGGCACTGACCCAAGCGACCGTCCACTCCTCGTGAAGCTCCCCCTCCCCATTGTTTAATGGCTTTTGCTTTTTAATCCTCTCAATTCTTCGGCCATCTCTGTTGCTTTTGCTCCTTCCACTCAACTTTCTATGAATATGTTTGGCTACAGCACTCTGTGAACAGCCAGTTTATTTATCAATGACCTTTTGATGGAGGGGGGCAATGACTCTCTTCTGGACAACTGTCAGTTCAGCAGCTTTCCCCATGAATGTGTATCCTACTGAATCAGATTAAGACCATTTGAAGGCTCGGAAAACCTTTGGAAGTGTTTTGAGTTAATTAGCTGATCATATTTTGACACCGAGTCTACAATATTGAACTTTTTCAATATTCAAATTTTCTCTGAGATACTGAATTTTGGGGTTTTATTAGTTGTAAGCCGTATTCATCAAAACTTCAAACACTTGAAATAATTCACTTTGTGTGAAATGAATCCACGAGACTCACTTTTCCGATGTATTGAGATATTTCAAGATTCAAGGCTTTTATTGTCACGTGAGCTACAGTGCAGTTATGAGAATGGAAATCTTAGGTCACAGGCTCCTCCAACAGAGCAACACAATAAGACTGACAAGTGAATAAAATAATCGAAACTGAATGATAGAAACTGTGCAGAATAGTCTATACAGTAATAGGAATATTTATGATATGTGAGTTGCAAACCTGTATTATATATAGATATACCTGTATGTACTGTGAGTATGTCCGATTGCAACAATGTAGTCAAACCAGCTCTACAAATCAGTAGATTCCAGTAATCCGTTGAATTATTCAGACAGTTATTGTTTAGAGCACAAAGCGCAGTCCTCGCGGTGTTTCCATACAGTTAATGTCCTGCAATTCATTTGCAAGGGATGTTGTAAGTATTTTATTGACATTTTGATCCTGAACATGATGTGTTTCAGAGAAGACAAAAAACTCTCGCCCGCACCAACTTCTAGTGCTCACTAATGCGGTATCATGAGCAGTGTTGCCAACTCCATAGTAAGGAAAGTCACCAGAAGTCGCCAAATGACGTCATCGCTTAATATGCATAGCATGTAATGGCGGCTGTAAGAGAGAGCATGGTAGAGGAGAGTACAAAAAACGTTCCCAACCCTTCAAGGATCAAAACTTGAAACCACCGGAGTTAAATCCAGACGACAGTAGATCAGAAATGTCTTTGCCTTTTGAGTATGTTTTTGGGGTTTAACATGCTTCTTGATGTCAGACAGTTTGGCATAGAAACCCCCCTTACAATAAAGGCAGGATGGTTGAAACCATTTATTGGAGATGACACACGGGGTGTCATCTCCAATAAATGGTTTCAACCATCCTTTATACTCAGGGTTTGATTCCCACTCCTTTCTGTATTTCTGAGAATAGAATTTAGACTGTGCCATGATGTTTAGCTTGTCACAGAGGCACACACACACAGTGGGCGAGGTGATTGAGTGAGTCAAAGCGAAGCAAATGCAGTTATGTATTATAGTGTGAAAGTGAGTGAAGAAACATTTACAGTTTACATTTAAATCCCGTTCAAAACCAGGACCGTTTGGCATTTGGCGCATGCGCAATTCATTTGCAGTCTCGACGCGGAAGAGTGTGGTTGTCTCCTCTCTGCTCTGACTGCAGCAGCAGCTCTGCTGCGGCCAGGCAACTTTCAGTCTGAGCACCTGTGAGTACTATGGGAGAGAGGCGGGGCTCACGGCAGCACCCGTGGCTCGAGTCTCCAAACACCAGAAAAGTCCCAAATAACACCATTATAAATCGTTATAGGTTAGTCGTTAGTCGCCTTTGACACAAATAAGTAGCCGGAGGTTTGGAAAGCCGCCACATTTAACGAGAAAATCGCCAAGTTGGCAACACTGATCAGGAGGAATGGAGCTCTCTAATTTGAGGATATGGTGGCCCTTAAAAGGACCTTTGTGTTTTTGTTGTCAGATGGCGAGTATTTAACCTCCGAAACCGTACAGAGTGCGGCCCTGCCTCTTGAGGGCATACACCACATCCATGGCGGTCACGGTCTTCCTCTTGGCGTGCTCGGTGTATGTGACGGCATCACGGATCACATTCTCCAGGAAGACCTTCAGCACCCCACGGTCTCCTCGTAGATCAGACCGGAGATACGCTTCACTCCGCCGCGGCGAGCCAGACGGCGGATGGCGGGCTTGGTGATTCCCTGGATGTTATCACGGAGAACTTTACGGTGACGCTTGGCGCCTCCTTTGCCGAGTCCCTTTCCTCCTTTTCCTCTTCCACTCATTTTCAACTCTTGTTGGGTCGGGTCGTTCAAAACGAATGAGAGGAAGAAGTCTGACCGGCAGTATTTATATAATAACTGCGGACCTAAGAGAAGACGGAGAGCGGGAAGGCTGCTAGGCGGGGCCAACGCTGCAGCCTCCACATCATCTGCCAACACATTTTGTTTCTTTTAAATATTGTTTATCTAATTCGCGCAGGCTTTATACTGAAGGTTTGATAATATGTAATAAAACCCCTGAATAACATTTATAATTGAAATAAGACAGAAAATATATAATGCCCATACAGTTAATGGTATAATGGCTCAGGAAGCTGAATTTCGTATGCTCAGGGGCGTGCTGCCCAACATCCAGGCTGTGCTGCTGCCCAAGAAGTGAGAAACACCCTGAACCCGCTTCAAACAACAAAGGCTCTTTTAAGAGCCACACACTTCTATCCAGAGAGTTTTCCTTCATCAAACACTTTATATGTATTTAATCCACGACTATAATGTGTAATGATGTATATTTTAGTTTAACTTATTTTCACTCAAATGTAAATCAAGATTTGTCATTTCTCTAGAATTTCCAAACATTCACTAATTAAGGTCAACCTTTTTGAAGGAGTATGTTTAACTTGAACACACAAACCTAAACACAAATAAATTGTTGTTGCTCATTAACACTTTACTCCACTGTACAAGTTGACCCATAGCATTTAAAGTTATTGTTGATCAGTAATATATATATATGAAGCACACCACGGGTTCCTCGCAGATCAGACCGGAGATATGCTTCACCTCCGCCACCGCGAGCCAGACGGCGGACCTAAGAGAAGACGGAGAGCGGGAAGGCTGCTAGGCGGGGCCAACGCTGCAGCCTCCACATCATCTTCCAAAACGTTGTTTCTTTTAAATATTGTTTTATATAATACGCTCAGGCTTTATACTAAAGGTATGATGATTAAAGGTTCGTTGATATGTAATAAAAAACCCGAATAACATTTACAATTGAAAAAAGACAAGACAGAAAATATATATTTTTTTTTTTTATTTTGTATATTACTTGTATAACCTACAGCTCCTGCTCATCGTCACTGTTCATTAACAGCTTCTTTACATAATCACTGTTCTTTAACAGCTCCTCCTCATCACTGTTCAGCTCCTCATCGTCACTGTTCATTAACAGCTTATCGTCATCATCACTGTTCGTTAACAGCTCCTTGTCACTATTTATTAAGAGGTACTTACATTCTGTGTTAGAAGGACCGTTATTACTTTCAGCATGACAGTTAAGTGACACTGTCGCATCGCATGGTGAGCAGGCATCCGATATAGCGACTGTCGCATCACACAATAACCAGGCATCCGATATAGCGACTGTCGCATCGCACAATGTGCAGGCATCCGATATAGCGACTGTCGCATCGCACAATGTGCAGGCATCCGATATAACGACTGTCGCATCGCACAATGTGCAGGCATCCGATATAACGACTGTCGCCTCGCACAATGTGCAGGTATCCGATATAGCGACTGTCGCATCGCACAATGAGCAGGCATCCGATATAGTGACTGTCACTTTTCCTCTTCCACTAATTTTGGAGCATTGGTAGATAGGCTCACGCCGCCGCCGCCGCGGCTCGCGGGCTTAGTGATTCCCTGTATCTTAACACTGAGCCTTTTACGGTGACGCTTGGCACCTCCTTTGCCGAGTCCCTTTCTTACTTTTCGTCTGCGGCTCATTTTCTAGTCTTGTTGGGTCAGGTGGTTTGGAACGAATAGGTAGAAGCAGTTGACAGCAGTATTTATATATTCACGGCGGACCTAAGAGAAGACGGAGAGCGGGAAGCTGCTAGGCGGGGCCAACGCTGCCGCCTCCACATCATCTTCTAGCATGTTCCAACATTGTTTCTTTTAAATATTGTTTATTAAATAGGCTTATACTTAAAGGTTTGATGATAAAAGATTGCTTAATATGTAATAAAAACCCCGAATAACATTTACAATTGAAAAAAGACAAGTATAATGCACTTACATTTTATTAAAATTCTGAGCAGACAGTTCTCTTTGATGGCTTCGAGCAAAAACACTTCATGGGTATCCACTGAAATTAAGTTTGCAGGGAAACCTATGGTCAAAGTACTTTATTTAGTGCTGACTAAGTAAGAATTTAAGGATCGTTATTTCATAGAAGAAAACAAGTCTTGTATTATAATTAGTGATACTAAAATGTGAAAAAATATATATATTTCCTCATGATGTGATATAGTAAAACCCTGTTTTTATATTTAAGTATACTTACACTTTTAAAAGTATGCATACGTTGTTTTAACCGAGCCACTGAGCTGTAACGAGGCTCAGTAAACTATTAACATGTGAGAAATATATGCATTTGATCTTTAAGGGATTTACGTTTAGGATCCATGGATTATGCATCAAGTTGTACACTTATTCAAAACCGAGGAATACATCAATAGAAGTAGTTGGTGGCTCTTAAAAGAGCCGTTGAGTTGTTGGTCAATCAGCAGCAGAGTTTACTTGGAGCTGGTGTACTTGGTCACGGCCTTGGTGCCCTCAGACACGGCGTGCTTGGCCAGCTCTCCGGGGAGCAGCAGGCGGACAGCGGTCTGGATCTCCCTGGAGGTGATGGTGGAGCGCTTGTTGTAGTGAGCCAGACGGGAGGCCTCCCCGGCGATGCGCTCAAAGATGTCGCTCACGAAGCAGTTCATGATGCCCATAGCCTTGGAGGAGATACCGGTGTCGGGGTGTACCTGCTTCATCACTTTGTACACGTAGATGGCGTAGCTCTCTTTCCTGGACTTTCTCCTCTTCTTGCCGGTCTTGGTGGCGGTCTTTGTTACCGCTTTCTTGGAGCCCTTCTTGGGGGCTTTCACGCTGGCTGCTTCAGGCATGATCAACGGTTGGGGGTTCACAAAGTAGAATGATTTCACCGAGTCACAGCGTGGTCTATTTATATTCATCTGATGCAAATCATACTGTGCTGTTGCTCGCAAGGGATTGGTTGGGTACTGAGCATGCGCTGAACAAATCACCCTTTGAGCATAGATTTGGAGAATAGAAGAGAAACATTTATTTTTATTGAAATCTAAAATAGTATTATTATTTCAAATAGATACATTAAAATACCTCTTCAATTACAGATGTATATATATATATAATCAATTAAATATATATATATCTAATTAAATATATATATATATATCTAAGAACTATTTCATTTTATATTCAGATATTTAAATGTTTTTATAATATCATGTAATACAAAGTATACAAAAGTTACATTAATAATACACAAAGCACACAATGCATAAATATATACATAACAAACACAGAGCACGTTTGTATTCCAGTTAGATATTATATTACTCAAAAATGCCCCATGGCTTAGTCTGGGATGTGTCCAGGGTTTTTCTTCTTCTTAGTTTGGAAATAACCGGTTTCACGATGGTGTAGCTACTTATTGTTCTCTGATTTAATATCCTTTTGCATATTTTTTTCCAGATCTTCAGACATGTGATGCAATTCAATCAATCAATCAATCAATGTTTATTTATATAGCCCAATATCACAAATGTTACATTTGTCTCAGTGTTCTTCACAGTGTATACAGAATATCAGTATGACAATACGACACCCTCTGTCCTTAGACCCTCTGTCCTTAGACCCTCTGTCCTTAGACCCTCTGTCCTTAGACCCTCACATCGTACAAGGAAACACTTCCAGAGAAACCCCACAGTTTAAAGGGGAACATGGGAGAAACCTTGGGGAGAGCAACAGAGGAGGAATCCCTCTCCCAGGACGGACAGACGTGCAATAGGCTATTTGTATGATCGTCAACATGAATATTAAAGTCACCTACGATAATTACTTTGTCTGTTTTAAGAACCAAAGTTGATCAAAACTCAGAGAATTCTGATAAGAATTCTGAATAAGGACCTGGTGCACGGTACACTGTAACAAATAAGATTGGCTGCAAAGTTTTCCAGGTCGGATGCGTAAGACTAAAAACGAGGCTTTCAAAGGTGTTTTTGTATGTTATATAACACCTACATATTTGAAATAATTTACCATTTTAAAAATGACTCAAACTGTTGCAATAGGAAGTACTCACACAGCAAATACAGGTATATCTATATATAATACAGGTTCGCAAATCACATATACATATTCCTGTTACTGTATAAGCTCTCAAAGCCTTTGCATGTAGAGCTGTGTTGCATCTTTCGCTTTGTTTTGGGCGTCTGACATTAACATCCGCTGCACGTCTCATTGTAATTTATGTTATAGATAGGTCTATAATATTGTTCAGCTTGAACATGAATGACAACTTTTTTGTAAGTGATCTTATTTTAAAGTAGTAGTATAGTATAACCTTTATTTAGCCAGGAAAATCAATTACAGTTTTTCTCGATTGCTAACACAAATTCTTTTTTTAATTGCTCAGTTTCTCAGAACACTAACACAATTCACAAAACCACACACCCAAAGTGCAAAACACCTAATTTCTCCTGCTAAATGAAGAACTGCACTCAAAACTACATAAACACTTACCAAATGCAAACTTTTGCACCAGATATAACACACTTCATTCATAATACTAGATTGTTTGACCACCCAACTACACTGCTGAGCATCATCTAAAGCACTTTTATCTGTTATGGGCTAGGCTCTCTACAGAGAGGGTTCTGCAGAGAAAGATTGCTTGAGTTTACAGACATACAGTAAATTAAGAAATACAAATGAGTTGTTGAAAGAAATCACATTGTATTCAAAGATAACATTGTGCAACATGCATCTCAGCACATAGTTACTATGCTTCGGATCTCTCTAAGTGTGATGCATTGTTTGCCAAAACCCAGTTAGTAGCTGCTGCTTCCTGTGCCTCATTGAAAACCCTTAGCCTTCCACCTCTTTGTCCTTCAGATAAACAACAAAGACATAGTGGTCGGTCAGTGTCTGTGTTGCATAAAAGTAAGTTTACCACAGTACATTGTGCAGGATGTTTGTACAGTTATGCAACATGCTAACAATTCAATTACAGTAATGAAGTAAATACGGTTCACACAACAGATATAAGCACTGATATATCATGAACTATGCAGAGCTACAAACTGGTAACTAACCTGTTTTCAAGTCTAAGTGTCCGGATTACAGAGGCAACAGTACATCGGCTTAGATTAGGCTGAACCCTCTGTCCAGCCTCTCTCATCGTCAAACCATGGTTGATAACATTTCATTTCATTAGAGAGTATTCTTCTTTGTCCACGTCCTTTCCCTCCAGCTCTACCTCGACCTCTCATTCTTCCTCCTCTCACTCTCACCCACCTCTTCCTCCTCCTCCTCTCACTCTCAGCCCAGCTCTTCCTCTTCCTCTCACTCTCAGCCCAGCTCTTCCTCTTGCATGTTGGCTTCCATTGTTGCTGTAAAAAAGTACTCACCTGTGGTCTTTTTATAGTGCTAACATCATGATTGATGAGCCAACAATTATGCTATCAGGTGTTTGGTCAGGTGGAACGTGTTTCTTGATCATTGGTCCATGTGTGAGGCCTTTTGAATATCAGTGTTTTAAACCAGCTAACACGTGACTTTATGTCAGATTCCTGTGTCTTACGTGGAGAAACGTGTGCAGTGGTTTGCAAAAAGTGCCATGTTGATTTGCAAATTGTGTGAAAAGCTGAACACGTGTTTAGAGTTTTGGAGATTTGGGCCGATGTTTTGCTCTTTGAGTGTCAGTTAAAATAAGTGTGCTTTATGTAGAATTTGAGTGTGTTAGCAATCGAGAAAAACTGTAAGAACAAATCATTATTTTCAATGATGACCGACAGGGGGCAAAAGGCTTCCCGAGGGGATGGGGGTTGGGAGAAATAAAATAAAAAGACAGACTCCGAGCACTAGAGAACCCAGGAGCAGGCGGTTAGAGAAATGAGAACTCCTCTCCTCTGAGCGGTCATTTTAAAGAGACGTTCATTAATGATGACAGGAGGCAGAGCAGCACTTTTTATAATATTGTTATTATTACTATGATTATTATATTTAATATGTTGCAACTCTGGCACCCGATTTCCTTGGGGATGAATAAAGTCTTATCTCCATATTGCTGCTTTTTCTTTTGATGTTGTTCTTTTTTCTTTATTGAATATCTTATATTCTACACACAACAAAGTCCACGGGCAGACAAACAAAGCAACAAGACATTACATACTTTTATTTTTGAAGTAAAAGTATAAAGAGGAGGCTCTGTGACATAAGGAAACGTACCCTAAGCTTTCCACCGATTGGACGATGAGAGATACGCACCCTAAGCTTTCCACCGATTGGACGATGAGAGATACGCTCAAGACTGCCAATCAACAAGCAGCTTGGTGTATATATAATTTTTCTTGGCAGGCAGCGACACATTTCGTCTTCAACATAATACAAAAATCCATCCACAATGTCAGGTCGAGGCAAAACCGGCGGAAAGGCTAGAGCAAAGGCCAAGACCCGCTCCTCCCGTGCCGGGCTCCAGTTCCCTGTCGGCCGTGTCCACAGACATCTGAGGAAGGGTAACTATGCTCATCGTGTCGGAGCCGGAGCCCCCGTCTACCTGGCGGCTGTGTTGGAGTACTTAACGGCTGAGATCCTGGAGCTGGCTGGAAACGCTGCCCGCGATAATAAGAAGACCCGTATCATCCCCCGTCACCTGCAGCTGGCTGTCCGCAACGACGAGGAGCTCAACAAGCTGCTGGGAGGAGTGACCATCGCTCAGGGCGGTGTGCTGCCCAACATCCAGGCTGTGCTTCTGCCCAAGAAGACCGAGAAGGCCGCCAAGAAGTAAACTACCCGACTCATTAAGAACAAACCAACGGCTCTTTTAAGAGCCACACAAACCTCCTTAAAGAGTGCTTCCTACCTATGTGTCAGTCTCTTGTATGTGCATGTTGTAGAGTCGTGCTCGTGCATCTTTCCTAGTTACCACCGTGACTGGCCAGTAGTGGACAAGGGGAACATTGTATTAGTATTTACGATTGCAAACTGCTCTTTCCTAGCTACCGGTGTTACAGTGTAACTGGAGTCATGACAACTGGCGGCATTCTATTATTTTCGTCACAGGCATCCGGGGAGTGTCCATTGAGGACTTACCAGGAAATAAACATGTCGATCGCCTCGTGTGTCGTTTACATTCATCTTTTGCTATATCTGCCTTCCTAACATCACTTTGATGAACATTCACTACTCGAATGTGAGGTCGATATCGTGACGCTTACAGGGAGGTATCGGAAGTTACAAAGTAGGTGACTGTGGATGCCTGTTCAAAACATTACATCAATAAATCATTTAAATTATATATTTGTGTCCGCCTTTTGTACATCGTTCTTAATGTGATTTATAGTAGCTTTGATAGCTGTCCATACCTTCAGACAGCCTCAAAGTAAAACACAATAATAAAAATGCTTGTCCTTTGTTAAACATGAAGCTGTCTTTGGCTCTTTTCTGCTGTAACACAACCTATGTGGGGCGAATAAAGGTATTCTGATTCTGATTACATTAACCGGTTGTGGAAACATTTCTTGATCATTATGAAACAAATGAGATAAATATCGCTGTGACACTGATGTCACATCGGGACATTAACACTAAACATTCACAGTAAACCCGGAGTGACATATGCACAATTAGAAATATTATTATGATCTGCTCAGTTAATTTAGTTAATATATTCTGGACTTACTTTTCTGTGGTTTACGTTACTGTGACATATCAGTATTATTAGCCATGGAAGATAGTTTGTTTGTTTGTTTCATTCCAAGGTTATTTTCATGTATGTAATTTGTTTTCCTGCACAGTGTAGAGTCTTGTTGTGATGACAGGGATACAGGTATTTCATAAAAAAACTTGCTCGCTGGAGAATAGCTACAGAATTGATATCACAATTGAATCGGAGCTGATCACAATTTGTCACAGATGATCCAGTCACCTCGATGCTGCTTTCGTGCTGTGAATAAACAACTTGTGTTTTACTTTGAGGCCTTCTGAAGGTGTGGACAGCTATCAAAGATACTACATATTAAGATCAAATGAAAGTCGGACACACATATATCATTTAAATGATTTATTCAAGATTGCAATGTTTTGAACAGGCATCCACAGTCACCTACTTTGTCATTTCCGATACCTCCCTGTAAGCGTCACGATATCAAGCTCTCACCCACAACCTCACATAGGAGTAGAGAATGTGCATCAAAGTGATGTTAGGAAGGCAGATATAGCAAAAGATGAATGTAAACGACAAGACGAGGCGATCGACATGTTTATTTCCTGGTAAATCCACAATGGGTCCTCAATGTACACGCCCCGGATCCCTGTGACGAACTTAACAGGATGCCGCAAGTTGTCATGACTCCAGTTATACTGTAACACCGTGACTGACAAACAGTGGACAAGGGGAACATTGTATTAGTGTTTATGATTGCAAACTTAATTATGTAGAGCTTAAGTTGATTTAATGCTGGATATTAACGGACACGATTCAAAGTGTTAGATGTAAAGGAAACAATTCCCACAATAAATGAAAAATTGTGCATAGAATGACTATCTGACCAATGTCTGAACGAGTCATTATCCCAAACCATGTAACTTTGTTATTACTAGGGCCGGGACTTTAACGCGTTAATTACGATTAATTAATTACACAAAAATTAACGCGTTGAAAAAATTAACGCATTTTAATCGCACTTATTTTTGCACAGCGGAACGTTTCTCACTGGATGAGTTTCAGGCGTACCGATTATACTGGAGCACCAACTAACGTTCATGACTTCAGCATGGGACTTCAAACAACAACAAACCACGGTGAACAATAGTCAAACATGAACGAACAAGCTGATGAGACCGCTTTGGTCGGCCCCGTGGATGGGACATTTTGTTTTAAAAAACGGACGGATGGAAGCGTCGATAAGAGCACGGTTGAGTGCAAGTTATGCAAAAAAGAATGTGCATATCACCGCAGCACATCAAGCCTAAAGTATCACCTAAATGCAAAGCATGTAGCAGCTAGCGTGGACGTTAGCCCGACTCCGAGTGCAAGGAACCACACCCTGACCCAACCCACACTCAGCCAGATGACTGGTTTCAGGGCCAGGATGAGTAAGTCCACGTCTGAGAAAATAACCAACTCCCTAGCTCACTAATACAGGGCTCGACATTAAGGACTGCCCGATGGCCCGGGGCCATCTAGTATTTAGCTCGGGCAATTAAGCCTCACCTGCTGGTTGCCCGATCGGGCAACCTATTATGCCAGTATCATGCAGCTCGCCGATCCAGTAATGAGTGACCCGACAGTAAAACTAAACATATCTACAGTATAACTAGTTTAGGTAGTTTGAGAGGTAATTAAAATAGCTACGTGTGATATTCTAACCTGAAGTGTGTGTTACTTTTGTTCCGCTCACCGCTGCAGCTGATCTCTCTCTCCCGTCAGATTAGACTTCACTCGCGTTTATGTCCATATCGATCAGATCCAGCTAGTTCTAGCTAATGATAGACTACCTGCTTATTAAAAGACAACTACACAATAAGTGTCGCTATGCAACTGGATGAGGCCACAAAGTATAGCACAGCATTATGCATTTGTTTACATGCCCACCGGAGCCCCGAGGCATTACCAACAGATCAACGCACAATCAACCCATACAGGACATCTCTTTCTCCACATTAAGTGTTAGACATTAGAGTTGACTATTCTTGTCTGTCACATAAGTGGCACAACTGAAGCGGTATTGCTCTAAAGGGAAATGATTTTGAACGAAGATATTTAGATTTGCCGGCTAACGGGAACTCTGACGTGTGCTTCGCGGATGCGCTCGGCTCCTCTCGACTGCTGCTCGGGTCTGCTCGGTCAGCTTCCGGATGAGGAGGCATTCGTTCGACCAATTTACAGTAGTTAACATTACAAACATTTTTAACAGGGGCCATAATAGTGTAAATAATGTTCGTTTTGGCAGTTATAACTGAATGTAATGTTTTCTACTTTTTTTCCATCTGGGAAGGCATTTGCCTTCATCAGATAGAAAGTGTTTTGACCAACAACAACAAAGTGTTTCTTATAGCTATGCAGGAAGCGAGCAAACACAAACAAGAACAAACAAGTGAAATGAAGAATACAATTGAAATTGTACAATATAATATTGTAGTGGTTCATCTTATAATTCAGTCTAGAGAATGCACCAGACAGCATCTAAGACCTGCAAAAATGAAAAAATGTCTAGGGGGAGGCCCCCCAAACCCTTCGTGCCATTTCGTCCGCATGCATTTTTCAGGGCAATCTCTATTGGGCTCAGGGCCATCTGTAAATTAGCTTAGATGGCCCTGTGCTTACAAATGCGATTTTAAAAAATGCGATTAATTAATTACAAAGCCTCTAATTAATTAGATTAATTTTTTTAATCGAGTCCCGGCTCTAGTTATTACTAAACTAATGATTCTAATCTTGGCCAGTGTTTGTTGGTAAGAAATGTCAAAATATAGAGGAATGAGCACTTTAGTGAAGAGTGAGGCGGCTCTTAAAAGAGCCTTTGGGTTTGAATGGGCTGGCTTCGGGTCAGTCTAAGCTCTCTCTCCGCGGATGCGGCGGGCCAGCTGGATGTCTTTGGGCATGATGGTGACCCTCTTGGCGTGGATGGCGCACAGGTTGGTGTCCTCGAACAGGCCGACCAGGTAAGCCTCGCTGGACTCCTGCAGAGCCATGACAGCGGAGCTCTGGAAGCGCAGGTCGGTCTTGAAGTCCTGAGCGATTTCTCTCACCAGGCGCTGGAAGGGCAGCTTGCGGATCAGCAGCTCGGTGGATTTCTGGTAGCGGCGGATCTCTCTCAGAGCCACGGTACCGGGCCTGTAACGGTGAGGCTTCTTCACTCCGCCGGTGGCCGGGGCGCTCTTACGAGCTGCCTTGGTGGCCAGCTGCTTCCTGGGGGCTTTGCCTCCGGTGGACTTACGTGCGGTCTGCTTGGTTCTTGCCATGGCAGTTTCTCTGTGTTCACAGTTCAACAGTATGACCCTCACCGAGAACAGCGGCCTTATAAAGGAACTGCCGGAGTCAGGTCAGCGCTGATTGGCCCAGGGAAGATGACACGTGCGCTGTAGCTTATCAACTATTCGACGAAAGTAATTTGAAAAACGAAGCCTCTTTTCAACAGAAGCTGCACCGCCAAAAAAACTAGTGAATAAGAAGAAAAGCAGCTGCCCTAAAGGCCTCTGATTGAATACCTTTGTTTAGTTTAAAGTGAGACTAAACAAAGATAGCAGATTGTTTTTACTCTCTGTAAATAATAAACTAGTATTTGTTCCATGAGCCTTTAGAGGGGATATTAAGACATACCTGTTAAAGCCTCACTGTTTTATTTGTACTTATGAGTGAAAGGTTAACAATAGTTATTCTATCAAAATACATCAACAAGCATAGTCAGAGTTAACCATAACTCTGACTATGCTACCTTGTCCTGAAAGGCAAATCTCCCAAAATACAATATCTAGTTTAACAAACAAAAAAAGGAGTTTATAAATTCATTTACACACTCAAAAGTAGTCACCTTAAAACACACCAATAACATTAATACATCATATTGAATTAACTGAGAAAAAAGTGCAGAAACTAAAGCTTTCCATCTGTTGTCAATTACACCGTCAGCACTGTTTGATACAAACACATATATATATATTTAACTGAAAAAAGGACATTTCCAATATATGCGGTGCACATTTCTGTATAACTTTCAAACACACATGTGAAGGGATAAAAGGAATTGAGGTGGAAACATTGAAGGAAAGGCCAATACTGTACAACGGTAATTGGAAGAGGATGGATTATTTAAGAATAGTCGGAGGAGGGTAAAGAAGGATGCGAGATATATGCAGGGTGCTTTTGCAGACTGACAGCTGTTAATGTATTTATTTATGTTTAATTATTATAAAAATGTTCTACATATAAAATAAATTACCTTTTCAGAACAAAGCAATCCACAACATTTAAATTAAATAATTGAAGATTGGACACTGGTATAATAATATTCAAGTATGGAAACAGAAATAAAGCAAAAGAAACAGTTTGGAAGATAATGGCATTAATCTGTGATGAATGGTGGCTGTAGTGTGTGATGGCTGTGTGTGCTGTGGGCTGTTATAGCGCTAACTACACTTCTGGATTTTGTACATATTCAACAGTACTGTTTCTGTTAATCGGATTGCCCCTTAAGTATAATAACCATGACATTATTTGAATATTAAGGTTATTCATTATTATCAAATTGCACTGTCTCGATGTCTGAGATCAAACGTGTTCATTATAAGACACGTGTTGCATCTCGCCTCTCATCTTATTCTGACTGCAGTTATTGACACAAGAAATATGCTCATTATGACAAAATGGGTGGCTCTTAAAAGAGCCTTTTGTGGATCTTAGTCAGATCAGTCTGATGACAGCTCACTTCTTCTTGGGTGCTGCCTTCTTCGCTTTGGATTTGGCAACCTTTGCGGGGGATTTCTTGACTGCAGGGGCCTTTTTCACCACCTTCTTGTGGCTCTTTGCAGCCTTTTTAACGACCTTCTTCGGGCTTTTAGCGACCTTCTTCGGGCTTTTAGCGACCTTCTTCGGGCTCTTGGTGGCCTTCTTGGGGGCTGCTTTCAAGGCTGCTGCGGGTTTCTTCGCCTTCTTGGGAGACTTCTTTCCTGCCGCGGGCTTTTTGGCCGGTGCAGGTTTCGCTGCGGGCTTCTTGGCTTTAGGAGCGACTTTCTTGTCTGCGGGCTTCTTGGTCTTAGGCTCGGCAACCTTCTTGCTCATCTTGAATGATCCGGACGCTCCGATGCCCTTGATCTGGACCAGAGTCCCATTAAGGACCAGGCTCTTGATGGCGGTCTTAACGCGGGAATTGTTCTTCTCCACATCGTAGCCTCCGGCAGCCAGAGCCTTCTTGACGGCGGACAGAGACACGCCGCTTCGCTCCTTGGATGCGGCCACAGCTTTAACGATGAGATCGCTGACTTTGGGGCCAGCTGCCTTCGGCTTGGAAACCTTCTTCTTGGCGGCTTTAGCCGGTGCAGCGGCTGGAAGGACTTCTGCCATGTTCTGCTCAAGTGTTCTGTTCCTGCTCACACTGACACGAGTCTGGCTGAAGTGCTGGAGAGAGCCGAGCAGGGGCTGCCCTTAAGCACAGCATGAGAACCGTGGAGACTCAACTCAGCCCATTGCGCCACTCTGCAGTCTGAAAACTTTGCCACTTGTGTTTTCTCTTCACTGATAAAAGCCTCCAAAGTCACTGTAGAAAAAGTGCTGAAGGCTGACTGTTAATGGAACTGATAGCGGACTTGATTCGCTTCATTTTGAAAGTATGTATAGCTCTGATGCTCACTGAATTTTGTTTGTGGAGCTTCCAATGGTCACATTTCCCCAGCTGTGGACAGCACTGTTCAGCTGCTTATCCCTCTAATTCTTCTACTGAAAACATTTCAAATGCACCAAATCTTTGATAAAAAGCTGTTTTCAAGTGACACACATGTGTGTCCAGGGACTCCCTGTAAAAAAGTGCTGTATTTTGTTTTTAATATTATAATAAAGTGAAGTTTTCTGGTAGGAGCAAACACACTGATGATCCGGGGCATAGGGTGCGGTTTAACCAGGCTTCCCATAAGGTGCTCGCTGTGAACATGTCTCCAGGTGAGGAGGAGGACTCATTTCATTATACTAAGTTAGGCTATTCATTATATCAAACAGCGTGGCAAATACAGCTTAGTTAAACTGTTTCACTGACACTCATCAGAAACTTGATGCTGATTTAGTGGTTCAATTCAAATATAAAAAGGACAAGAGTGGCTTTCAAGAGGCACTGATTCCCAAATCATCCCTGACTGTTCACACTGGACTTCAAGTATCTTTGATTAGGTGCCTCTCCACTCTCCCTCCAGACTCTGAGACCTTTATTTCCACTGAACAAGAAACCAGTTCCTTTTCTCCTTAGGCCAGGTAAGATGCTTCTGAAGTTGTCTCTGGTTCAGGAGTGGCTTGACAAGAGGAATGCAAACTTGTAGCCCATGTCCTGGTAAGTCTGTGCGTGGTGGCTCTTGAGGCACTGACCCAAGCGACCGTCCACTCCTCGTGAAGCTCCCCCTCCCCATTGTTTAATGGCTTTTGCTTTTAATCCTCTCAATTCTTCGGCCATCTCTGTTGCTTTTGCTCCTTCCACTCAACTTTCTATGAATATGTTTGGCTACAGCACTCTGTGAACAGCCAGTTTATTTATCAATGACCTTTGGCTGGAGGGGGTCAATGACTGGACAACTGTCAGTTCAGCAGCCTTCCCCATGATTGTGTATCCTACTGAATCAGATTAAGACCATTTGAAGGCTCGGAAAACCTTTGGTGGTGTTTTGAGTTAATTAGCTGATCATAGTTTGACACTGAGTCTACAATATTGATATTCAATTTTTTTGAGATACTGAATGTTGGGGTTTCATTAGTTGTAAGCCGTAATCGTCAAGACTTGAAATAATTCACTTTGTGTGAAATGAATCCACGAGACTCACTTTTCCAATGTATTGAGATATTTCAAGCTTCAAGGCTTTTATTGTCACGTGAGCTACAGTGCAGTTATGAGAATGAAAATCTTAGGTCACAGGCTCCTCCAACAGAGCAACACAATAAGACTGATAAAATAGTACACGTGAATAAAATAATCGAAACAGAATGATAGAAACTGTGCAGAATAGTCTATACAGCAATAGGAATATATGTGAGTTGCAAACCTGTATTATATATAGATATACCTGTATTTACTGCGAGTAGGCCTACTTCCGATTACAACAATGTGGGTCATATCAGCTCTGCAAGTCAGTAGATTCCAGTATTCCGTTGAAATGTTCCCTACACTTTTAAGTCAATATATATATACACACACACATTATAGCTGTTGCAAATATATCAGTTGTTTTGACCACAAAGTGCAGTCGTAGTGTTGTTTCCATAGTTAATGTCCTTGTCGAGATGTTATTTAAGTAGTTATATTTATATTTTTAACCTGAACATGTTTTTCAGAAAAGACAAAAACTCTCGCCTGCATCAACTTCTGGTGCTCACTAACGCGGCATCATGAGGGAATAGAGCTCTCCAATTTGAGGATATGGGTGGCCCTTAAAAGGACCTTTGTGTTGTTGTTGTTGTTGTCAGATGGTGAGTATTTAACCTCCGAAACCATACAGAGTGCGGCCCTGCCTCTTGAGGGCATACACCACATCCATGGCGGTCACGGTCTTCCTCTTGGCGTGCTCGGTGTAGGTGACGGCATCACGGATCACATTCTCCAGGAAGACCTTCAGCACCCCGCGGGTCTCCTCGTAGATCAGACCGGAGATACGCTTCACTCCGCCGCGGCGAGCCAGACGGCGGATGGCGGGCTTGGTGATTCCCTGGATGTTATCACGGAGAACTTTACGGTGACGCTTGGCGCCTCCTTTGCCGAGTCCCTTTCCTCCTTTTCCTCTTCCACTCATTTTCAACTCTTGTTGGGTCGGGTCGTTTAGAACGAATGGGTAGATGCAGTTTGACCGGCAGTATTTAAATATTCACTGCGGACCTAAGAGAAGACGGAGAGCGGGAAAGCTGCTAGGCGGGGCCAACGCTGCAGCCTCCACATCATCTGCCAACTTTTGTTTCTTTTAAATATTGTTTATCTAATTCGCGCAGGCTTTATACTGAAGGTTTGATAATATGTAATAAAACCCCTGAATAACATTTATAATTAAAAGAAGACAGAAAATATATAATGCTCATACAGTTAATGGTATAATGGCTCAGGAAGCTGAATTTCGTATGCTCAGATATGCCCAACATCCAGGCTGTGCTGCTTCAGGGGGAAAACGTATATAATTCTTATATAAGAATTTGATGATTAAACGTCCGTTAATATGTAATAAAAGCCTCATATGCTTGATTACATTTATAATTCAAATGAGACCATTCAGCACCCCTCTCTGTAATTAACATTAGATTTAAAGTATTACAAAAATACTTTTGAGATCATATACTTGTCTTACATTATACATGTATCTATTATTTCCAGAGGTGGGAGAAGTACTCAGATCTTGTACTTGAGTAAAAGTAGAAGTACCAGAGTGTAGGAATACTCTGTTACAGTAAAAGTACTGCATTCAAAATGTTCCTCAAGTATAAGTAGAAAAGTATTATCATCAAAATATAGTTAAAGTAGCGACAGTAAAAGTAGTCCTTGTGCAGATTGGTCCGTTCAGAATAATATATATGATATGTTTTATAATGATTGATCATGAAAGTGTTCTCAAAGCTGGTAAAGGTGCAGCTAGTCTGAAGTACTTTGTAGACTGCAGGGTAGCTGGTGGATTTACTCCAGGTGGAACTAAAGTCTGATTTAACACTTGATTATATTTCACATCATTCATCCAGATCTGTAAAGTAACTAAAGGGATTAAATACATGTAGTGGAGTAAAAGTACACCATTTACCTCTGAATTGTAGTGGAGGAGAAGAACAAAGTAGCATGAAATGGAAATACTCAAGTAAAAATTGTTCTTGAGTAAATGTACTTAATTACTTTACATCATTGTTCAGACGGTTAATATTTAGCAGGGGCAAGATATCATATAAAACTAATTATTTCATAACTATTAATAGTCAAAGTACGGATCATCATGATGTAAAAACTCAAACTTCCTATGATTTACTTTCAGAAAAATTAGACATCTATCAAACTGAGATACAACATTAGAAAACATCTTTATTTAACACTTTTGGTCACATTCATGTATATTAATGACAGTGATCATCATTAGAGGAGCTGTGCAGACTTCAGACTCTGCAGAGCTTCAGGGGAAAGTTCTCTGTGATCAGGTGATCATCATGAAGCACCATCACCACGTTCACCTCAAACTCTGAAAAGACAGAACATTATTTAGTTAAAAATACGTTTAGGCACCTCATAGTATGTCAAAAAAATCACATATATATAGTATGTGGTAGTAAGTTTTAAAAAGAGTCATATGATAGTTTGTCAAAAAAACACAGTATTGTATGTTGAAATCATAGACTGTATATATAAATCAAGTTGTGTTCCCTGGATGAGCTGAGCAGGCAGAGTCCCTGTAGCTTCACGGAGCTGCTAGCAGAGAGACAAGAAGCGAGCAGCAGCCGTCACGTGACAGAGCCGTCTCTCAATGTGACCACGCCCTAATTTATGCAAAAGATTTAAGACCTAATATAAATAAAAGGGTCGTGTTAGAAAACAATTCCCTCACAGATCCATAATCATGAAGGTGGAATCTAACTATATGCATAATCAAATGTATGGAGCCAGGGGTAGAAACCTGTAGAATTGGGCATTTTAACATGGGGGTCTATGGAAATTGCTCCTTTCTGCAGTGTGGCACTTCCGCATTGGCGTCCCGGCTCTTCCCCAGAGTTTGCCGCTTGCTTGAAATGTATCATAGTATAATTTGTCGTAAAATCACAACGTAGTATGTTGCAAAAAAAAGGATAGTGTGAAGTAAAAAAAGGGAAAAGTAAAAGTAATTGTCCCCTGTAATAAGTCCCCTGAGACAAATGTAACGTGATATTGGGCTATATAAATAAACTTTGATTGATTGGAAAAACGATACTATAGTATGTCTTAAAAACACACAGAGTATGTTGTAAAGAAATTCATAGAATAGTATATCGTAAGTCCAAAATAGTCTAGTATGTATACTAGTTTATAATTGATCACATATTATACCATATTAGTAGAGTAAAAAAGAGAATGAATACAGTCATAGGAAAAATGTCAGTATGTCAAAAAAAGGTTAGTAGAAACAAATTATAAGAAAGTCATTTGGCAGAAATAATTAGAATTTTAGTAAAGAATGCTATCCAAATATTATTAGTAGAATGGGAGGGGATGAAACCATCTTTAATGGTCACACAGTGACCTCTGCTTTTAACCCAACCTAGTACCAGGAGTCTAGTACTAGGAGCAGTGGGCAGCTATTGTGGGGGGGGGGGGGGGGGGGGGGGGGGGGGGGGGGGGGGTGTCCGGTGCCTTGCTCAAGGGCACCACGGCAGGGTAGGAGGTGAACTGGGAGCTCTCCAAGTACCAGTCCACACTCCATATTTAGGTCTGTTCGGGGACTTGAACCGGCGACCCTACGGCTCCCAGTCCAAGCCCCTACTGACGGAGCCATTGCCGGACTTAGTACTCATCAAAGGGGGTATTTTTTTTAACTCATAAAGAAGCAGCTTTGCCAAAGAAGCAGTTTAATGGATGAATTTACGTTTACAATATTTGACTTCCACCACTGTTTGGATCTACAGAGCTGAATCCCAGATCAGATGCACGCTGAAGGCTCTTTGCGCAGGTTTTCTCTCAGTGAAGTGCCGTTACGTTTAAATGTTTGTTTTTCATATACTGTGTCCTGATATGTGTCCATGTTGATGTTACACATGGAGCTGCTGTGATGCAAGTCACATTTCAGACTTGATCTGACCAATAAAGTATTATGTTATCGTATCGTAAAGCAGCTCGACTTCACTGACCGACTTTGAAGTTGGTGGTCTCCAGCGTGGGGCAGATGAAGAGGCGGGGGAACACCATGTAGATCGGGATGGGGAGGCCGTGGCACACGTCACCTTCAGCGATCTGGATGTTCTGGATCTCCGTGGCGTCTCTGGCGTAACCTTCAGCACAACCTGAACGCACCGGACATTTTAGTAGCAGTCGAATATTATTTTATGACCTGGGTAAAATGACCCAGAAGTACCTGAGAGGCAGCCATGATAAAAGCAGTTTGAACGCTCTAGAAGAGAAGGCGCTTCAGTGCTTCATAATGTAGTGAGGTAGAAGCAGAACGTAGCAGGTATTGGAAATACTAAGTTTAAAGTAAACATACCTCAGATTTCTGATTTGGGTTTGAGCAGATGTGGGAAGTAACTAAGTACATTTACTCAAGTACTACCTGCAGTTTGAAATTGCCAAGAAATAAGTCTTTGAGTTTCTGTTCCAATCTCTAAAATGACGCAATTTTCCTTTAAAGTTGATCAAGATGTGTCTACTAAAGGTGCTTTATTGTTTCCTTTAGCAAAGGGTATACTAAAACATCCTTTACGAAATGCAGGAGGAAAGGCTGCCGCCACATTTAAAGTTATCTTATGGCTTAATTTGCTTATTTCAACACAACAAAAAGGCAAACTATAAACGTTACACTCATTACTGTACACTGATCATAGCGTCAATATTTCGCAGTGAATACTGAGTTGTGGGGGTTTCTTGGGTCTTTTTATTTAATTCAACATGTTGTAATGGTGATATGAACCGGACTAGATGATCTGGCCTTACAGGTTACGCATAAAACATATTCAAGTGGAGACAGGGGTGAGTGCGAGCAACCGTTCCCTTTGCTTTTTTAATTTAAATTCAAACCCTGCTTATTAAGTTATATATTTGTCAGAGTTACCCACGATCATAAAGCTAGCATGAAACGGCATCATAAGCTCGAATGGGGCAAATTATCAAAATGTGCTTTTGTTGACCAGCTACAGAATATTGTATTACGTCCCCCGGTGAATGCGGTCTCTTTTTCGTAGTCCTGATGAATTCTGCGTCACTTATTTCATTTTAACCCCAAGATTTGTTTTAAAACCACCGGGACTCAGGGACAGTTTCATCCCACAGGCCATTAGACTTTTAAACACCTGAACTTTCACATCCATAACATTCACCTATTTGTAACTTACAAATGATGTATCACTTGTATATATAGACTCTTATGGCACTACTTCTATTGTGCTGCACTGTTGGGGGAGCCTGGGACCTAAGATTGTCATCAACATAACTACACTGTAGCTCTGTACGAATGACAATAAAAGCCTTGAAACTTGAGGTTAGGGAAAAGGGGTTAAGAAGAGACATAGGACCCGTCTTTTTTTACTATTTATTGCAACCGTAGAAAAAACCCATCAGCCGTGCCGTTAGAGAACAGAACTGTGAACTCACCGCAGGTCTCCACTCTCACCAGCTGGAGCTCGATGCTCTTTATGGGGACGTCAGAGTTCTCCACCACCAGCTCTCCGGTCAGCGGCTGGCTGATCACGCAGTTGGTGGCGTCTAGCTTCCCTCTGACCAGGAACTTTGGCAAGGCACTCCTCTGAGGGCAGGAAGCAAAGTCAACTTTATTGTCAATCTTTCAGTTTGTGTTCACAGACAGAGAGATCGAAGTTACTTTGTTCAGACTTATGTCAAACAACCAAGAAATGTAACTATTCTAGATAGTATGCTATTAAAAGAGTGTACTGTGCAATGAAAAAGTGTGTAAAATGTCAACGAATGGTAATAAAAAAAGGTGAAAATTAACATAAAAAAGGGTTAAATATCAGAGGTAAAGGTGAAGTAAAGAATGCCATAAATAAAAGTGTGGTTTGTCGAAAAGAATGTAAAAAAAGAAGACATATTATACTACGCTTTTTGATAGTATGTATAGCATGCAGTATATAAAAGTATCATAAAAATAGCGTTGAAAAATAATCTAGAATGACAAAAAAAGTCAAATAAAAAGCATGAGAGAAATTGTAAAAATTCCCCTCAAAAAGTTAAGTTTATCCCCAAAATATAATAAATAATGTCACACAAAACAAAATGCATACAAGTGACATAACATGGTGTACACATTATAGTCAATCAGTACATTGTAAGCTGTTGCTCACCTCCCTGGAGTTCTGCAGGGTGTCTGGAGTGATGGTGAAGTTCACCGGCGTCGGGACAACTTTAGCTTTCTGAGGCTGAGGAAAACATTAAACACGGTTCATCAACACGGCTAACATCTGCTCTGAGTTTCACTGAGTCACGTTCTGCAAGCTAATACTGTAGTTTATTACCATGGAGCTTATTTTAGATACTTGGGTTACTTCTGGGTAGAATAAGGGTATAGTACTTTCATACTGTATATGTGTTAAAGGTCCCATGTCATGCTTTTGCGGTTATCACCCGTCCCCTAGTGTGTTATGAAGGTTTTTATGCATGTAAACGGTCTGCAGAGTCACAAACCCTCGAAGTGCACTCACTGTGAGTGAGCGAGTAAAACTCTTAACACAGAAAATACCTGTCTATGCTGCCCCAGAACGCCTCGTTGGAGATTTCTCTTTTTCCATTGTTTACTTCTTGGGTATAATGAATGAATGAAAACTTTATTACAGACTCAGGGTCCAGATAAAAGACAAGGCATTCAAGAATTCATAGTTTAAGAATAATTTAAATCAGTGTCCTACAAAGACACAACTATACCAATGTCTCCACAGCTGCGATTGGTAGCGTGTAGTACTAAACCTTATGTTCGATAAGGCCAAGAGGTCAGAGTCATTAAGCCGGCAAATACATTTATACATGAGATTTCTTAAGACAGCTTGTAGAGTATTGACTCCTGCAGCCACAAACATTTCACTTGCACTCGACCATCGCGGTCTCTTCAGCAATATTCTCATGGCATCATTATCAGCTACTTGAAGTTTCCGTAAACTTGCTTTTCTGTAGTTTGACCACAGACGTGCCGTTTAGAGCGGTGTGCAACATGCTCTGAGCAGAGACATCTCCACTCCGTCTGTACACGCACCACACCTACGTAGGAGAATGTTTGCTTGTGCGTACATCATGCGGCATTGCCTATACATATCTTCATCATCTGTTTTGTTCTGTAATAAAGTGTCCAAGATATTTTAACTTATTACAGACACTAAGATTAATAGACAATTTAAAATCAGGACATTTAAGACATTTATCCTCTTTGGTGCTAAAGATCATGACAGCACTCTTACTGGCGTTGTATTTGATGTCATGCTCCACACCACACACAGAGCACACAGCAAGAAGCTGCTGGAGACCAGCGCGAGATGGACTCGGCTCAACAAGATCATCTGCATACATAATATGGTTCACTAGAGTAGCTACTATCATGCATCCAGTATTACAGGCTGTCAGTCGCTCGGACAGATCATCAATATAAAGGTTCAAAAGAACTGGGGACATCATTCCACCTTGTCTGACACCATCGCTAACCCCAAATGGGGCTGAGACCCTATTGCCCCATTTGACTTGCACAGTATGGTGGCCATACCAGTAGACCAGAACTCTCACAATGTTTGGGCACCCCTCTTTGACTCAGTTTAACAAATAACTTCCTATGATTAACACGATCAAAGGCTTTAGAAGCATCAATGAAACACATAAGAACTGAGGAGTTATTGCCTCTATATGTGTTGACAATTTCCTTTAAGGCGTATATCCACAAGTCAGTGCCGTGTTTAGCCTTAAAGCCAAACTGGTTATCTGTTGAGTTAATAAAGTCATCTAATCTGTCCAGCAGAATTCTTTCTAGGACTTTTGACAATGTGCTGGCTAACGCTACGGGCCTATAGTTATCTAGGCTTCCCACTTTACCGGCTTTGTCCTTAATAACTGGCACCAACAGAACAGACAGCATTGAGTCTGGTAACAAGCCATGACTCGTAAAGGCAGTAAAGCAGATAGAAGAAGAGGAGCTATCTTCACACTGGCATATTTAACATGTTCAGCAGAAATATGATCTGCACCACTGGCTTTGTTGTCCGACAGCTTGGCACACCTCATGTGGCATTATCACCATTCACTCATTGTCATCAATATCATCTACCCTATACAGTTCACTTTGGACACCGTTGAATAAGGTACTATAATGCTGTCGCCATAACTCCACAATGTTGTCTGTTCCGGATGTTCCGTCAACAGTGCATGGTAGAGATATTTTGCATTTATTAATAGCCCTCACTTCTTTCCATAGTGACGTATTTCAGGTATAGTGACGTAACGTAACGTCTGCGGAGCCGTTACGTTTGGACCAATCTGCGGATTTCCTCACACACACACACACTCGGCGGGACGTTGCGAGGCGCGTTGCTGCGAGGAGCGGACACTGTGAGCTGGCTCACTGGTGAGGGGTTGGCGAGACAGCGAGACACAGCGGAAATCATCCTGGGCACACACACAAGCTCCAAGCCAGGCTGCGGGTGTGTGTGTTCCGCGCTGGGTTTCGCCGTCTCACAGACGGCCACTGGGCTCACAGAGAGGGGGGGGGCAGGAGCTCCAACAAGCCGTGTAGGACAGAGTGAATACACATACTACACAGAGATGCTGTGTGAGAAACCAATGTGAGTTTGGAAAATTGCACGATATAAATCTATTCTAGTAGACCTCAACAAAGGGAAAAAGATCAGTAGAAATGGCCATGACGTGGGACCTTTAATGTAAACAAATATTAATTTAAGCTACCAAACAAATGTAGTGCAGTCAAGAGAATAATATTTGCCTCTGAGATGTAGACGAGTAGCATGAGATAGAAATACTTGACCCTTTATCAGAGGTATTTTAATCTAATATCTGTCTCATTACCATCCCCTGAGTCTGTATCTGCTTCGATGTGAGCCACTGACCTGCGAGTGAACGATGAACTCACAGCTCCGGCTCAGGTCTTTGGCCAGCAGCGAGCGCTTCATGTCGCAGCGCAGCGTGTACTGAGGAGAGGAAGAGAGAGGGTTAACTGACAGGACATTTGATATGTACCCACATCTTTTTGGACTAAACCACTTATAAGGTATTCTAGTTGAGCTCTTGAGGCATCACATAACAACTCTGTGTCCCTCTCCAGAGGTGGGAAGTAGTGGAGTACAAATACTTCGTTACTGTACTTAAGTACATTTTTTCTGGTATCAGTACTTTACTACACTACTTATTTTTCTGACGACTTTTTACTTTGACTTCTTACATGTTGAACACAAATATCTGTACTTTCTACTTCTTACATGTTGAACCCAAATACCTGTACTTTCTACTTCTTACATGTTGAACTCAAATACCTGTACTTTCTACTTCTTACATGTTGAACACAAATACCTGTACTTTCTACTTCTTACATGTTGAACACAAATACCTGTACTTTCTACTTCTCACATGTTGAACACAAATACCTGTACTTTCTACTTCTTACATGTTGAACACAAATACCTGTACTTTCTACTTCTTACATGTTGAACCCAATACCTGTAATTTCTACTTCTTACATGTTGAAACTCAAATACCTGTACTTTCTACTTCTTACATGTTGAACACAAATACCTGTACTTTCTACTTCTCACATGTTGAACACAAATACCTGTACTTTCTACTTCTCACATGTTGAACTCAAATACCTGTACTTTCTACTTCTTACATGTTGAACTCAAATACCTGTACTTTCTACTTCTCACATGTTGAACACAAATACCTGTACTTTCTACTTCTTACATGTTGAACACAAATACCTGTACTTTCTACTTCTTACATGTTGAACACAAATACCTGTACTTTCTACTTCTTACATGTTGAACACAAATACCTGTACTTTCTACTTCTTACATGTTGAACTCAAATACCTGTACTTTCTACTTCTTACATGTTGAACACTAATACCTGTACTTTCTACTTCTTACATGTTGAACACAAATACCTGTACTTTCTACTTCTCACATGTTGAACACAAATACCTGTACTTTCTACTTCTCTCATTTTCCAAACAGCTGGTTCCTTTAGTCTGAATGTGTGTTTGGTGGCGTGATCATTATTATTTAGAGTCATTGCGTGCCTTTTGATTTGAACATGATCTGTGTATCCATCATTTCCTGGTAGTAGAAGTATCCTTCTACTTCAGTAAAGGATATGTGTACTTTTGCCACCTGTGTCCCTCTCTCACCTGAATGTTGACGAAGACGCCGTGGTACGTCTCGTACAGAACTTTGTTGCCCTTCGTGTTCAGGGGGAACTCAAACGGGATCTCAGTCTTTCCTCCCGGGATCTTTCCTGCCTTGGCCACCTCGATGTTGCTGCTGATCAGCTGGATGGGCTGCAGGAAGTGAGAAGCATATTAACAACAGGTTAATGCTCTTCAGTCTGTAGACTGAAGAGCAGACATTTAGCATCAATATCATGTCAGGGAATGTTGCAGTGTTGATCCTAGAAAACTTGTAACACAATGATCTGGTTAAAACTTCTCAATGGGAAAATACTGAATGTCCTCTTCCAATATGAGAGCAACATGATAACAAACAAAGGTATCCCAACTGTAGCTGTGTACATGACAGGATGTGTGATGACCTAGAAGAGCATCAGGACTGTTTGAGGCATATGATAGCTATGTGATGAACATGATGATTCAGCCTCTATGGAGATAGACATCAAGCATACTCATTTCTGACGTGGAGCTAATCTGAAGTAAACATTGAAGACTGCTTTCTATTCCTCCATCTTGTGACTGTGTGACTCCCTCTCTTGGATATCAGCATGTGAAGGACACTGTTCAGGAACTACTTGATGCTCTGTATGTGATGACTACTTCCATTCTGGAGAGGATCACAGACACATGGATCCTGAGGTTGAAGCTCAAGCCGGGGATGAGGGAGATTTTTCTAACAGCTTCTCAATGGGAAGACTTTGGTTATTTTCTTTGCCTTATATTTGCGAATTGAACATCTTTGGGTGTCACTCGGAACAATCAAGACATTAGGAGATGTCAGTCTTGGTATGTTTTATATATAAAAAATCTTTGTACATTTACCAAAGCTGACAAATAAATGTAGTGGAGTAAACTACTACTTCACTCTGAGATTTGAGTCATGAAAAGTGGCATGATATGTGTACTTAAATACAGTACTTTAGTAATTGTATGTTGTTACGTCCCACCACCCCTGTATGATGCTGAGTGTAGTTCACCTTGACAGAGTTGTAGAAAGCCTCGAACACCCCCACGCTCTTGGAGCTCAGCTGCAGGTTGACGAGCCCCTCGAGGTTCAGAGAGACGCCGTGGTGCTGCAGCGGCTCTTTGCACACCAGCAGGATGACGCCCGCCACCACCTCCTGAACACACACAGGGTCAGAAGTCAATCAAATCAAAATGTGTTATAGCCCCAAATCACAAGAAATGCCTCAAAGGGCAGTACAAAGCAAACAAAAGCAAAGACAAAAACAAAATAAAAACGTTTTTTTGTTGCACATACATTTCTTGTGTCTTGGTTTCTCTTATGTACATTGCCTTGTTTTTTATGCTGCTGCAACGCAAACATTTCCCAAATTGGGATAAATAAAGTATCTATCTATCCATCTATCTATTTATCCATCTCTCTATCTATCTATATATCCCTCTATCTATCCATCCATCTATCTATCCATCTATCTATCCATCCATCTATGATGATAAGAACGCATTAAAAGCATTCAGAAAAGTACAGAAACAGAAGCATCACAATATAATTAAAGTACTAAAGTATTAAATATGCAGAGTAATGTTTATATGGGTTTTAATTATTGATGCAACAAGTTATAGTAACTTTATAGTTGCAGCTGCTGCAAATGGAGCTAATCAATAAACCAATAGTTATTTATAAAGCCCAATATTTCAAATTTGCCTCCAATTGCGTTAAAATCTGTACAAAAATCATCTTAATAAGGCTTCTTTATATACTGCCAGGGAGCTTAACCTAATACATCATAACTTTTGTACCCTGAAATGTGTATTTAGAGAGGCATCAAATAGTATTTTAAAATTGTACAATTTTAAATGTACTTTGTTACTTTCAACCACTGATTTGTTAGGAATATATGCAATGGTGTTACTCTTTATTATTGATCTCAGAGGGTTAGAATATGATGGATGACAGATTTTAGTGTAACACCAATCTGATCAGCTGCTGGTCACGTGCGCACAGGAAGCTGCCTCCTAGCTAGTGTTATATTGTAATGTTGTATTACAGAATATATTAATACAATACTGTATTTTACTAACATGACAAATAGTTAATGTTAACTAAACAGCACATAAGTAGAAGAAGCGTATTAGCTAGCTAAGCTAACTGTGACTGCTACTTACCCCTTCATGATAAACTTTGTTCGCTCTTTTTAGTCTTATATCCAACGTGACACTCATCTCTGACCACTACACATCAGACAGACATTTAAAAGAACTGCTTATAAGTGAAAACAACGCGTTTTATATATAAATACAGATCTTGTTTCTCTCCCGATTTGTGTTACGCTTGGCAGAAACAACAACACGACTTCCGGTCTGTATCCTTCAGAATAAAAGCAGCACCTCAGCTCCGCTCTGTTCTCGGAAAGGTTTGATCAGAGCTATTTAATAGAAGAGTTACGACACCGGAAGTCCAAAAACGGTTATCGTCACGTGGTTCATGTAGACGAGGGATCGTTCCCCGGAAGTTCATGGCGGGCAATGTGAATGCATTGATAACAGGAGATAGAACTACGATTTTTGGTAATTATTAGTGAATAAAGGTTTTGATTTGCAATATTTATACAACAAATCGATATGTGTATGTATTTACATCAATATGTTTTCAAAAATAAAATCGAATTTGCTAATATTAAGTGATAATATTAGGATTAGTGTGAACAACTAGTTTACATGTTACTAACAGTGCCTTGGTTAAAGAGCCTGTTGCTGTTTATTTATAGCTTTGAATTCTTTCAAACCAAAATTATCTTCTTAAACTTGTATGGTAGTCAGGAGGATCACTTTCTAATGTTTATTGATACATTTAGAGGGAGGGGATCTAAAGTAATGCTTTAAAATTCAGATTGGATTCATTTCTACCATTTTCTTAAATTCATGGTAGTTTCAGTAATCCCCTGGTAATTGAGGACACAAGTTATCTAAATGACTAATGTCGTCTTTATGGCTTTCAGAAAGGACAGGAGACCGACAGGATATGATGATGATGATGATGATGATGATGATGATGATGATGATGATGATGATAAATGTGTTGCTTTAGGAACATCCATTGCAAATACATGGAATTCAATAAACATAGAAGAGCATATCATGCAGTTTGTTGGTGCCTTTTCCTCCGTGTTGTCCTGGTTTGCTGTGCTGCCTCCTAGTCGCCACCATGGTTTGCTGTGCTGCCTCCTAGTCGCCACCATGGTTTGCTGTGCTGCCTGGGGATGCTCAAATCGCTCAGAGAAAGGAGTACGAATGTACGGCTTCCCCACTGACACAGAGCGGAGGAAAAAAATGGCTGGCTCAAGTCAGCAGGAGCAATTTCACGACCAACAGCAACAAAATATGTGATTTATATACAAACACTGCATTTGCACTTTTTCACAAAACGAAAACCACACCATTGGGAAAGCTTAATGTTTTGTTTAATACAAAAAAACAGGGAAAGGCTTGAAAAACACTGAGAGTTGAGACTCAGGGTGCAGGGTGAGGGTCTCAGTGCAGGTATTCGGGCTCCATTGAACCCCCCTCTGGTTCTTGTGCTGAGAGAGGGAGCAACAGACAGGAGAAAGGGTTAAACACACCTATATAGCACACCTATTGCCTTGGGGAGATAACGTGTTTACTTATATAAAACAGTAGTATTAAACGTACCTTGTGTTTTCACTCTCACTTAAGTCCCTCTCCCTTTGCCATCAATCCAGAATCAGCTGGGCTGCAACATTATACAGACAGGTAATAATCAACATAATCACAAGGACACAATATGGCTCTGCTAAAAACACTCACTCTTACACGCACCAAAGTTATATTTATCTAATATTTAACTCCCTCCACCCCCGCATACAATCCCGTTTAGAAGCCCCTCTTCTCTAATTCAACATGTTGGACCAAATGACATTAAGAGAACGGAATGTACAATTAAAAGGCTGTTCAACGTGTGTTGCTAACTTGCTTCGGTATGCTAGCTTAATCTGTTATCTGTAAACGTTCCCTAAATCTACTAATTTAGGGATAATCCACTGACATCCTTTAATACACATGTTCATTTGAATCAGATGTACTGATAATATCCGCAATATACATCTTTAAACTTCTTCTTACCTTTAAAAGTCCGTCACGAACGGTCTATTATGCTGCAACTCCACAGCTCTGCCAGCCTTGGCGCTAACTTCCGGGGAACGATTGAGAGGCTCCACGATCCGCCATTGCTGTAAAAAAAGTGGTCCATTGGAGTGAACGGAGATGTCGTAACTCTTCTATTAAATGGCTCTGGGTTTGATGTTCCGACCCCTTCAAAATAAAAGACTCAAACAAGAAGAGATACCCTTCTTCTTCTTCTTCTTCTTCTTCTTCTTCTTCTTCTTCTTCTTCTTCTTCTTATTTGCTTTAATGGCGAATCGCTTCCACTTGGAGCATACATCGCCACCTATTGTTGATTTATTTAATGTTCATGTTAAATCCTTGTCCTCAGACCAGTGAGAAACTTGAAGATCACCTTGTTTACTTCATTTATTGAGTTACTTGCGTGTTATGTTGATGTTATGTTGCTCCAATGCAGTTTTCAGAATGAGTCTTTGTCTGTTATATTCCCGGCAGCTAAAAAATACATGAGGTATTGTCTCTGATTGTTGGCAACCATCACAAATGCCAGTTGGATGTTTTCCAATCAGATGCAGTGATGAGTTTAATAAAGAGTGACCCAATTTGATCCTGCTGTTAATGCTCTGTTCTCTTCTACTACTCCCCCAAGTGCTTTCTGTTCCTACTTCCCTTTGTATCTGGTATAAATGTCTTCCTTTAGTGTTACTGTCCCATAACTTTTGCCATTGTTGCTTGATAACAACTTTCGTAACTGATTTGACTTCTGCTCTACTGATGGGTACTATTAAATCAATCTGGTTTGCTTTCAATCCATTTTTTGCCAGTTGATCCACTACCTAATTACCTCTGTTACAAAATGGTCTATGAAATAACTAGGAAATAAATAAGATTAACAGCCAAAATGCTGAAAAAACAAAGTAACAAGGATGTACAGTCCAAAATAGAAAGAAAAACAAACCTTAATATATATACAGGTCGAAGAAATATAAACTGGTACCTCTCTGCTCTCCCACAGTCAGACTAACCCAACATCACTTTTTATACACTTAATTACTGTTATTCTTATCATCTACAAACATATTCAAAATGTAGTTCAAACTAGTTATAACACAATAAATCAAATAGGTCAACATATTCTACATTTCTGACCACAGAAGCCTTAACCAATAACACTTTAACACTTGGAAGAAAATGGTCACCCGTGCCCACGCACTACATGGTATGCTCCAATTGAGCACAGGTACTTCCACTGATTGAGCCTCTACTTAACGCTGCAGTTTTCCGTTGCTCTGTTTGGACCTCACAACCTTGAACGAGAGGGTAAGCAGTTTACTTTGGCACATCATTGTTGTGTATGACTTCAAATAAAGCTGTCTTGAACAAATAATGACTTGGGTTTTATTTTACCAATGTCCAGCAAAGTTATTAATGTGTTTCCCTCAGTGCCTTTTACCATGCCCCATATGCCAACTGCGATGGAGTCTTCTTCACAACCCACATGCGCTGGAATCAGGGCTGGACTGGGACAACAAATCGGCCCTGGCATTTAGACCCAGACCGGCCCAAATCCATAAAACAAACAAATAGTAGCGGTTATTGACAAGAAGAATAACTCAGTATAATTTAAAAAAACGCTATTATTATCCTTTTTACGTACCAGGGGCAAACTAAACTAATACATACAACAAGTATGTGTAACTATCAATCATTAGAAATTAGACCTTCAAACCCTCTCACAAAGCGAACAGTGACCGAGCACTAATAGGGGGGTCTGATGGTGGTGGAGGCGGGGAGGGAGCGGATCAACTCAACATTGTAAATAACCAACAAAAGACGATCACCGGTTCATCTTGTTTTTGGCTTGAGAATAGTTTGGGCAGCGTGAGAGCGTGAGATTGAGAGTGAAAGCGTGTGTCATACGCTAGATGCGTGAGAGTTGGCAACCCTGCATTACCTGCTGCAGGTGGGCCGACCAGTTCTACAAGAGGGAGACAATAGCTGTACTTATTTTTTAATGAGCCACATGCCATGATGCACCAACTTCAGACTTCCTCACAGAGCCACTCCTCCAACACACACGAACATGACCAATGAGGGCACAAGAAAATGGTGGAATGAGCTCCCCATTGAAATCAGGACAGCAGAAAGCTTACACATCTTCCAGACTGAAAACTCATCTCTTTCGACTCCACTTCGAGCGATAGAATTATTAACAAAGCACTTATATACTAATAAAGGGTTGGCTTATCTAAAGCCAGTTGAGTAGCACTTGACATGCTTGGCTCTATGAAACCTGATGTACTTATATGATTCTGTTTTCCTCAAGGTTGTGTCTTCTTGGTCGAATGTACTTATTGTAAGTCGCTTTGGATAAAAGCCTCAGCTAAATGCAATGTAATGTAATGTCTGTAAGAAAAGTTTTAAAAAATAACCCCTTAAATGATGACTTCTAGTTAATTTAAGGGGGGGGCCCTATAGTGCCCTGCCTCCCCTTTCTATGACAACACGATAGAGATAGGACCAGATGAATCTACAGGATGAGTCGACGGCATCTTTTCTTGGGCTCGTTTCTCCCACAGATCGACCCTCTGATATGACTCCCTGATAAACACTGCTATGTCATTGATTAGGTTGAAAAGTGCTCCACATTCGATGACATTTTGGGTAGTTTCAGCCAGGACAAGATTAAGAACATGAGCATAGCACCACACATGGACATGAGTGGGTGACTGGGAGGTCATCAGTGCAGAAAATCCTTTGTACCGGCCTTTCATATTGGATGCTCCATCCGTTGCATTACCTATACACACATGCCCTTGTCCAGTTTCAGATGCATGAAGTATTGTCCGGTGGATGCGTGGCACTTCACTAAAGCCACAAGCCTCTCTTGCACAGTCTCATTGACATATTTTAAGATTACTGAACACTGATCCTGAGAAGTTCTGTCTTGTGTTGTGTCCAGCTGAACAGAAGACATTCCGGCCTTCTGGACATCACTGGAGATACTTTCTTTGATTAGACTACTAACAGTTTCTATGATGGAGTTAACAGTAGTTTTGGAGAGTAGGGTGATGAGAGACCCTCTACCTTTTGTTCCACTGGATTGGTGAAATGTCTTGCTCTTCTCTACGCAATCATCCAGATGCTCTTTTAAGCAGATATCATACTTTCCTAATAAAAGGATGAGCTCCAAAATGTTACCGTGGTCCACGGTGTTGTCAGCTAGCCTATATGCTCCCTCATTCTCCACCTGCCTGCACTTTCACCACACGCTCCAAAACCTGACGTCTCTTTCGGACTTGTTCCCTATGAGCAGACATCTGACTGCCAGCAAACATGCTTTCGATGTCTGCTTTAGAGCACCGTAAGAAAAAAGCTTCAGCACAGGTTGAATGTGTAATGCTCTTTCCGTGCTCCTCTGTACGCTGGTGTGCGTGCCTCCAACCTGACATTCCAGTTATAAATGTGCCAGTGTCAGTCCTCTTCCCAAATGCCAGACATACAAAACAACATATGACGTCCCTTGCAATATGACGCCACTTTCTGCTGGTGCCATCTTTACAGGTGAAGACCGTCTGCACAACTGGATTTCTGGTATGTTGTTGTGGGTGCTGTTCTAAAAACATCTGTAACATAGATGGCTCGGGGCGGGGAAAGTAATCTATGTCCTCCTGCTCTTTGCTCTCCTCACTCTCCTCCTCTGGGGTGCTACCTGGCTCAACACGATGATACAGAATGATGGCTTCCCTGATAGAGGTCCATACAAATAGGCATTGACATAACAATACCACACAGTTAATGGTCAAAACTACATGTGTGCCTCCATTTTTTATCTATTTCTATATTATTCATTCTATATATTGTCAATCAAAACTACCACAACAAGCTGACTATAAACATTTTCTTCAGGTCCCAAAAGACCACTGTTGCCCTTATAACCAAATAAGTAAATACACTAAACGAAACAAGCTGCCAGCTGACAGTAATTGTTCATGAATGTTGGTTAACTTTCAATGAGACAACGTATCAGAGTCCCATTAAGCTATATTTTAACTTGCCAGGGAAAACCTAAAAAAGCCAGTTTACTAGCTTGGAGGCTAACGAATGTTTCTCTTATAATATTTGTCTTATTAGTGCTTCATCAAGGGGATATTAATGGGTTCCAGAACTACAGAGTATCATAACCTTAATAATAATCTTTTCCTAATTTTCTTAGCTTCTGCTTACCGCCAGTTCTCCTCGCTCTCCCCACTCGCGCTGATCTCTCTCCCTCTCATCATCTTCCTCACCACCAATATCGGCCACGGGTTAGAAGAAGATGGACCTGCACCTGTACTAAACATGTCGGTTATTTTGACACAAGCGGCAGCATCAGCACGAAGGGCCTGCTTTTTTCTTGCCCGCAATTGTTCTGCTCTCCCTTTTCGCTTGGCCTTCGCCTTCGCCATTTCTAACTCGAACTTTTTTTTTTCTCGAAAAAAAAGGCAGTTTGGCTTCAACGGCCGGCTCACCTCCTGGGGGCGTGATTTAATGATGCACACCGGGCAGCCCAAAGGGGGAGGTGATTAAAGATTTGATTGGGCCGGCCCAGTGTCAATTACTAAAAACATTTAAACAGAGGGCCAATATACCCGTCTTATGGGCCGGGACTTCAGGAAGAAAAAAAAAAAATGACGTGTCGGCCCAAAAGGCACGTCGGCCCACCGGGAAAATGCCCGGTATGCCAGATGGCCAGTCCACCCCTGGCTGGAATCCACACAAATTGAACAATAATTCCCAAATGGACTAACCTATACATGATGTGCAAAATGTCATGTAGAATAAGAAGAGATAGCCTGATGGTGACTCGCCATTCAAATCATTTAAAAGTACGGATATTGAAGAAGCTTTAAATTAGGGTTAGGGTAATAATCATCATGCAGAATGGCGTATATAATCACATAACCCATATCATATTACAGGATAATGATTGTTAATGCCTCTCTCTTTATCACTTTAACGCTGCAGCTTTTAAAGGTCAAACTAAATGTAACTTTACACACTTAAAGGTGGGGTAGGTACGTTTCAGAAACCGGCTCGAGATACACCTTTTGTTATATTCCATGGAATGCTCTTAACATCCCGATAGCAATGAATATCTGAAGTGCTTTGACAAAAAATCCGTAAAAAAATGTCATCTGTAGAAGCCGTAATACTGTAAAAAGTACAACATCCAAAGATTGGAAGGCCTACCTGCCTGTCAGCCTTCCATCGGGGCACAAATTTATCTCGTGCCCTCATTGGTCATGTGCGCGTTCGTGTGTTGGAGGAGGGGCTCTCATTTCCGGTTGTGTATTTTCAAATTCTAGCGATCTCGAGCCGGTTTCTCAAACTTACCTACCGAAAGGTGGGGTATGCAATTTTGGAGAAACCAGCTAGAGTGCGCTAGAATTTGAAAGTACACAACCGGAAAAAACCTGCCCCTTCCTTCAGACTTCCTCACAGAGCCCCTCCTCCAACACACACGAACGCGCACATGACCAATGAGGGCACGAGATAAGTTTGTGCACAGATGGAAGGCTGACAGGCAGGTAGGCCATCCAGTTACTTTAGTCGGGCTAAATATATTCATATAAATATACATAGAATATTTCATTCTGAAGTGGTGTAGAAGTATTAGAATGAAAACCCTTGTTTTATTAATTTATATTAGATGACCTCACATCAGACAGCATTTTCTAGCCAAGCTGTTAGACCCCCTCCGTCTCTGGCAGTAAAAGATCAGTTGTGTTTTGGATTTAAAGATTTGTTTGGACCAGATACATAGATTCATATAAATATACATAGAATATTTCATTCTGAAGTGGTGTAGAAGTATTAGAATGAAAACCCTTGTTTTATTAATTTATATTAGATGACCTCACATCAGACAGCATTTTCTAGCCAAGCTGTTAGACCCCCTCCGTCTCTGGCAGTAAAAGATCAGTTGTGTTTTGGATTTAAAGATTTGTTTGGACCAGATACAGCTGCCACGCACACGCTGTGTTTCCACAACAACAACTAAACACAACCTGAGACGGGGGCTGAACCTGTTCTGTCCTTCAAACTGCTCCAACAGTCATTCTCTGAAACCATCTGTTACTAAAGTACCGTGTGTCTATGCCAGCATGCAGTGGGCAGTGGGAAAATAACAATTTGATCTGTTAAATATAATAGAAGTGGTGTTACTACAAAGTTAAATTAGGCTTCTTTGAGTAAACTACTCAACTTTGGAACAAAAAAACATATTTTTACTTTTATTTATTTACAAAAATCTACATCTTTTACACACATTTCACTCTTCCATGTTCAGCTATCTTCATCTTTAAAACACAACAAACAAACTTTACATCTTCACATGAATCATGTCTTGAACAGTTGGATTTCTTACCGCTTGTTTGCTATTCCCAAAGTCATATAAAGAACCCTGGTGTGTTTATGTGAGCCTCATTCTGATGTGTCGACGTCGATAACGATCTTTATTATTCTGTGGATAGTGTCTGTATTAAACTGTATATTTGTATACCTGACTTATAGTGTTTCCAATTTCTAAACTGCTGTTCAATAATGTCCTCCTTTATCATGTTCATAGTGTAAATACATTCAGTCTGTTTATACCTGTCACATGTATGTATATATATTTCTATTATACTACAACTCTGTAGTATACCTCTGGTTAGTACTTGTACTCTGTGCAATCGCAATAAAGTTGGATGTAATCTAATGTGTGCAAGTTGCCAGGGAGAACATCTTAGGTAAAAAACCTCGGCCTTCAATCAATCAATCAATCAATCAATGTTTATTGATATAGCCCAATATCACAAATGTTACATTTGTCTCAGTGGACTTCACAGTTTGTACAGAATATCAGTATGACAATACGACACCCTCTGTCCTTAGACCCTATGTCCTTAGACCCTCTGTCGTTAGACCCTCACATCGTACAAGGAAACACTTCCAGAGAAAACCCACAGTTTAAAGGGAACATGGGAGAAACCTCAGGGAGAGCAACAGAGGAGGGATCCCTCTCCCAGGACGGACAGACGTGCAATAGATGCCGTGTGTAATTGAGATGGTGGAACTCTTTTTCAGTTTTTAGGAAAAGTTTCTGCAGTAGAGTAATATTGTCTAAGTAGAGCTAAGGATTGTTTTGATTGTTGGAAAGTCTCTGAAGCTCGTGTTAACCACAGGGTACATTTCCTGTATCTAAAAAACGAATTCAGAAAAACCATCAACTTTGAGAAAAGGTACCAAGAGGTAGAAAAATGCTGACTCGTTCCAAGATGTGAGGACTCATTCCTGCAGCAATCTGTTATTCTCAATGTAATGCCAAGATGGTTTGGGTTGGTGGAAGGTAATGAGTATTCTACTGTTTATGTAAATGTCTAAAACGTTGAAAAAATAAAAACTAAGTTCAACTGATCAAGCCCAAACTAACTTTCACCATTACATGAAACGGTGTAAAAAAACAACACGTCCTCTATTCTTTCTTGTAGTCCTCCTCCAGTTTGAGCTTCTCCGTGTTGTTACTCAGGACAACCGCATCGTTGGTGACTTGCACCTTGTCGAAGAAGTTGAAATCTGCCACGTATCGGCCCCCCGTGGTGCTGAACAACACCGGCTTGAACTCGTACCCCCAGAAGATCTCCTGCGGGACGTAAGAGGTGCGGCTCTGGCACGTGGCGGCGGTGGACTCCATGGTGGCGTTCAGGGTCACCAGCAGCTCGAAGTCTCGGGTCTGCAGGTTCTCAGCGTTGAGGCCTGTGAGAGGACTGTGCTCGTCCAGCACGTGGTAGAAGGTCAGCGGGAGGATCAGGAATGGGCACTCTCCACTGGAGTCCATGAAGAAGTCCACAGAGCTCTGGTGGATCTGTGTCTTCTCACCTTCCTCCGTGACGTTGGACTGGAGGAATTTCCCCGTCAGCTGGCACTGGATCAGAAGACTCTTCCTCATGTTGGCCACTCTCACCATCAGACACAATTTCCCGGCGCGCCGGCAGATCACCGCAGACTTACTGAACTTGATGGTCTCCGCTCTTTTCTTTGGGCGGGCCAGTTTGGCGAGAAAGGCCCCGGTGACGAAGATCTCAGCCAGGCCGGTGATGACGAGCTGAGCCACGAGCGTGAAGATGGCCAGCGGACACTCTTCTGAGATGTACCGTAAACCGTACCCGATGGTGGTCTGTGACTCCAGGGAGAACAGGAAAGCTCCGGTGAGGGTCTTCACGTTCACCACGCAGGCCGTGCGGTTGACGCTCAAGTCGGGATCCAAATCCCCGTTGCCCATGCCGATGAAGTAGAAAATGACCCCGAAGATGAACCAGGTCATGACGAAGGTGGAGGCGAACAGAGTGAGTTTGTAGCGCCACTTCATGTCCACCACCGTGGTCCAGATGTCGTGCAGGTACAGCTTCACCATGCCCTCCACGTTGTCGACGCGCACGTTGTTGTGGCCGTCTTTGGACACGATCCTCCGCTGGACCTCCGCCGTCCTGGTCGCCATGGTGATGTCAGTCAAACTGATGGTGACTAATGATGAGATCTCAGTATGGCATCACCTATGGATGAGCTGGCACGAAACAAAGAAGAAACAAAACATTAATATCAAGTAAATTACATATATGTACATTCTACAGAAAAGGTGGAAGTACTGTCACTTACTTTTGCAGACACCAAAATACATGACATTGACCGAATACTCACATTCATTATATATGTTGAATAAATAGAGATTGTCTTTGCAATGGTACTAAATAAAAACAAATTGAAAACTGGTTTTATACATAAATTGCAATTTATTTAAAATGCCAAGTTCAAGGAACTGCCTTGTCACTTTGATCATACATGGAAGTGGAGCCTATAGTTTTAATTTAAAAAAAAAAAATTTCAATAAATAAATCTCATTCATATTTACATAACATTACATACATTAAATATAACACTGAAATGGTAAAAAAAAAAAACCGCTAATGATTATTAATAATATCCAATTAATGTCAGTCACCCAAAATTACCATTGGTGTTACTGCTACACAAAACGCTTTTATTTTGAAGTAATGTACTGTCTCTGAAGTGCCTCCTGTAACAAGAGATCCTTTGAGGCAGTGCAGTGGACAAAGACATAAGGAAAGTCAGATACTTCTACTTTGTTTGTTAATGGTGTCATTTTATCTTCAAATTGTACGTGCGTCTTTCAAGTCTGTCATTAGTGTTACTAATTTCATAGCCCTAGGGGTGAACATTTCAATGGGAAAATGTATTGTATTGAAGAGTTAAACGATTTTGATATTGACTGAAGCCATATTTGGTCTGACACATGGCAGCCATTTTGTTAAAATGGTAGCGTTTTCTCCAAATTGTCACCGGTGTTACTCTTCTTCCTGCTAACACGTAACACCAGTGACGTTCCTATATAAATAAGCTTTGTATAATGTATACAAATTATAAAAATAATAAAAATACTTTAAGCTCTACTTGTTGTGGATTCATCAAGTTAAGAGTTAGTTATTGCTATTTAACAGGTTTTAGATGTGTTTAGAAGGAATATATTTCAGCAGATTTGTATCACCCAGATTCCACCTTTTCTGTAGAATGACTATCTGTTCATATCTTTATACTGTCTATATACTATACTATCACTATACTGGCAATACTGTTTATACTGTAGCCTATATACTTCATCTGTTTATAGCCTATTTATAATTATTTCATATTCATTTATTTATATCATGTAGACACTTGCACTGCTATTTTGCACTTCTGGTCGTTTCGTTACTAGTACTAGTACTAGTAGTTGAATCTGAATCTAAATGTACTTTCAGTTTTAGATCCAAACATCCAACTACATTTATTAGAAAATTGTAGGTACTTTGAAGATAATACATTACAGTGTAAAATAAATCATTAAGTAATTCAAATCTGCTCCATATATTTTTCCAGCCACAACATTTATGTGATGAACAATTCATTGCATTAATCCAGGAATAAAATATGTGTTTTCTTTAAAAGGACTTTAATCTGAGGTAACCATACCTCAGATTTTTGATTTGGGTTGGAGTACAAACATGCCACCATTGATATAGGAGCTAAAGTAAAATATGTTGCATATAGAACAAATTCTAACAAAACTAAAAATACAATTAAAATTAAAGTACTGGAACTTCGAAAATGAATTCAAGTCCAGTACTGTATGTAAAATATAAAATAATCAATATAAATGAACAAATAAATTAAAGGCTGAAACTGTCAATGCATGTGTACCTGCTGTTTGAAATGGTCACTAAATGAGTCTTTGTTAAAGTCTCTAAAATGGCACAATGTTCCTTTAAAGTTGATCAAGAAAAGTACAGCAGATGATTCAACACACCAAATAAAACTATAAAATGTAAGTCTAAACCTACAGTGTAACGTCTCAGGGTTAAAACAATGTCAACAAGTCAACCTAAGAAGTAAGCCATTACAGGAGCCGGAGAACATTTACTTTAATCATTGATTTCTTGATAAATCTGTGTTACTCACATCCCGCTGCCTCGCTGAATACTCTCAGGTGCTTTGCTTCACTTTTCTCAGGTGTGCCGCAGACAAAGATGAAAGATGAAGCGTCTGCAGAACATCTAGTTCAGTGTCTTCTTTCTTTCTATTGTCCGAGTTGTGTGAGCGCTGAACTTTGGCACAAACGTATTCAGGGTCGGCAGACAAAAGCCGAGCTGTAAACTCTGATCTGAGCGAGGGTTGGCTGTTTTACCTCCGCCTCCTTATCACCTGTCCGCCAGGTAACCAGCAACTTAAAGTTTGTTTTGATCCTTTTATGGTTGTTGTTGCTTTACACAAACACACCCACATTTACTGCTTACAGAACGTTTTCTAAAGGTCATTAAGAAGGGACACTTTGATGTCAATACAAATAATAACAATGGTGTGACTCTGTGGAAAACTAGAGAAACTTCACTGAGAAAATGTGTGTACCGGCAGCTGAATACCGCAAACACTTCTGAAGTATTTGGAGCTTTTTCAATGTATTTCTGTGTCTGAAATAGATGTATGCCTCATATTTTAAATAAAGCACAAGTCGAATGAAGTTGTGAATTCAGGTAAAGTTCAAAAACTAAAAGGGGTTGAAGTTTAACAAGAGCAAATTCAAGGGAAGTCCTAAATAACAATAGGCTTCAGTTAAAATAAGTCTATCAGTTTACACGTCGAGTTAAAATTAGCGAGTCAATTATGAGAACAATTGTAAAATCTGAAGATGTATTATTAAAGAATTAGCTGATGCTCAAACACTGATGGGAGTGAAAGTTGAGGCTCTTACAGAAGGTGATTTGGGGGGAATGTAATGTGGACTAATGTAAGTTTTAGTTTAAATAAGTTTGATCTGTGTGAAATGGAAGAGGCAGCTGAACTGAAAAGACTAAAAGATGTCAATATGAAGTAATTCTATCATATTTAACAGATTCAAAACACACACAGATAATTCAAAACAATTACAATGAGCAAAGTTGTGAGAAAGAAATATTAAATCTTAACGTGTGTAACCAGGGAAAGCAGTGGAAGTCTCACACTGAGTGTAGGAGTGGGTTTAGAGCTGAAGGGGACATAACATGTGGCTTTTACTCGGTGTAAAATAAGTTTAAACTAAGGAGTATGAAGAGAAGTGCCAACACTAAAAGACGCTTGAGTGTTTGATGAAAGTTTAAAAATGACACTAACTATAAAATGTACAGTGAATATCCCTTTAAATCTTGACCGCTGGTTGTTAAACTTTATGACCTTGAATTGCACTTCTTAGCTTTGTTATTAACCTCATTGATGTTACCCACATTCCTTTTGAGAGAGAGAGAGAGAGAGAGAGAGAGGTATGAGATCACTAATAGATTTCCTTGTTCCTACAAATGGTCCTTTACAGCAGTTCATTTATCTTTCAGGATCCTTTAATTGTAAGAACATTGCACCAATAAAACACTCACCATGTCCCATCTGTACTTCAAGGTAGGTTCAGTGAAAGAATAAAAGACATTTAAATGACTCATTTCTATTTTCAGTCATTATATTTGGACACACCACATCAATAACGGTGTGTTTGTTTAAATCCTTTATTTAGATCCTAACTGTTGTTGTAATATTTTAGTTTGAAAACACTTCAATGTTATTTGCATTGAACTTATCTGTAAAACTGAAAACAATGAACAATATTTAACATTTTTATAATTAACCCTCCTGTTGTCTTCGGGTCAAATCTGACCGATTTACTACTTTCATCAATCATAACTTTTTTTGTTTTACATTCGATTGCATTCAGGCTTCATGATATCCTTCACAGGAGACATTTCAACATATACAATGGCTGATCACCACATTCATTGCATTTTGGATGATTTAGTCGACTTTGTAACACCACAGTGTTCCCGGTCATCTTGACCGCCATAAAGAAAAGGAATTAGTAACCATCCGGATCAGATAAAACACACACACACACACACACACACACACACATACTCTAGATGTGTTCCCCCCCCTTATGTGCCCATCCCCCCCATGTGAATCACACCTGGCACACACGGAACAATGTGTTGTTCCGTGTGTAACAAAGATGTACAGTCCAAAATAGAAAGAAAAACAAACCTTTTTGTTTATTCAACAAACAGGTCGAATAAATATAAACTGGTACCTCTCTGCTCTACAGCCAGTCAGACTAACCCAAAATCACTTGTGGCCAGAGGTTTATATATGTTAAGGAGGTTAGGTCCCCCCCCCCCCACTTAAATCATGTCCACATGGATAGGAAACGAAATACATTTGCACACATCTTGTGTCCATATCTTTCTGTTTTGGTGGTCATGCCACAACCGTGCACGTGCATGCATACGCGAGTCATGGTAAGATATCTGGATTGAGAGGTTGCTTTTTCTTTGCACAGCATGAAAGAAAGGCCAAATGAATGTGCTGTGATTTTAGTTATTTTAAGCAGAGGTCAATAACTTGTACGGCCCTCGGAGGATGTTGTAAACATTGAAATGGCCCTTGAGAGGAACAAGGTTCCCCACCCCTGGTTAAAGGCCATGTATAATGTTGGTATAAACATTAAAAGGGTCATTTATCTCGATAAATAAATGAAGAGTCCAACCCCAACTAGTGGACAAAAAGTAAAATGCAATATTTAATGCTTCAACATGAGAAATGTGTCTTTCAGGCTGACATTACATAATTTAAAACAATAACATCTGACAGAATGAAGAACTCGTTTTTATTTACAGAAAACATACATTGTTCCACTCCGGTCCCCAGTCTGTTCTTTTTTCCAGTAGTAGTCAGTGTTCTAGTAGTAGGTACGTGTATTGTGCGACACATGATGCAGAATACAGGTCACACTTTACTGGAAGTCCTCGAAAATTCACAGATATGAAAAGTGCCAAAACAACTACGTTCCATGCCACGTAGTCTGGGAGAGAAAACTACACGAAGCTGGTCTCAATTTGCACAAAACATATCAGCAACTGTTGTGATAGTGGATTAATCTTCTAAAAAAAAAAGAACGTTTCTTTTATACAAAGTTCCTGGTTTCATCTGCTCCGATGAGTATTATAGAGTACACACAAATACAGAATGTTTTTTAAAAAAGGCACAAAAAGGAACATTTAATGAAATGTCTTCAGGTCTTAAGGATTTGTGTTTCCTGATTATTTACAACAAAAAAGCAATTGATTAAAAATAATATTTAGTTACATCCCTAATTATATCTGCATACAACTCCATTGGTGTGTTGTATAGACTTTTTATTAAATGTATATTTACTGCTAGTAACTGTTAAATAAGGGGATTTAAAGTAAGCGGACATGAGTCCAGCCGTATTACTGTACCCCATAATTAGCCTGTGGCTCCTTCAGTCTGAAAAGAAGCTCAGCGCAAGTTCTTTCAGGAAGACTGGTTCCCACGCTCTCATTCACTCGCCCTTTCTTTCAATAAGCAAGAGGCAACATACCCCCAGCTAAACCAATCGGTCGCGTCTCATCTCCACAGCCAATCACAGCACACCCGGCAAATGTTTAAATCTGCTCTTTTTCTCCCCTGCCAGCATCGTTCAGGAGAATTGATGCAAGCCTCCTCCACCTCCAGTCTCATCAGACCCAAGGCAGGCTAGCCCAGAAGAACCCTCATCACTCCAGATTTTCACCACCACCAGTGTTTAGACCCCGGGGGGTTTCTCTTTTCCTAGTCGGCTCCTCCTCCCCCTTAATCCATCACAGTATGATGGGGTCTAATCTCCAAAACGTATATATATATATATCATACGGACTCACAAACATAAACATCTCGGCCTATATCAGGAAGTGTGAATAAATAAGAGGTCCCTCAGGGTCACTGAGGGGCCGGGGTAGCGGCCGTGGCCTTCAGGATGCCTCGCAGCACCTTGTGGTTGTTGAGCGGCTGGTTCTCTTTGGGGGGGTAGCAGGGCCCGCGGTCCGTACAGAAGGAATAAGGGAACCGCAGAACCCAGAACCCATCGGGAGGAAGAACCAAATCTGTCTGCTCCGGGTGGAACAACGGGCAGGGAGGGGGGCCGGGCTGCACCTGGAGACACAGCAGGGAACAAAAACACTTAAAATTCATTCATACATGCAGGCAGATTTTGTAAGTTTGCCCACTTACAAATATATTAACAGGCTATCATTTTAACGGTAGGTTTATATAAACAGTGAGAGTAAGAATATCAAAAAGCAAATCCAGAAATCAATTTGTATGTTTTATATAATATCGATTTCTGGATTTTCTTTTTGAATACATGCGGCTAGTTTTCAGTGACCCACGGAGGGGGGGTGTAGCTACCTGTGGGTTGAGGGTGACCTCCAGCGGGGAGTCCGGCACGACGACAAACAGCCGAGTCAGCTGAGCGTAGTGAGACTTGATGCCGCGGCCCTGCGACGGGGACGGGATGTAGAGCGGCATGTCGGTGTTCAGCACCCTGGTGGCGGGGTCTTTGGCCCCCCCCGGCCCCAGAACCTTCACTATCTTATCCGGCCCACAGCTGATGAAGCGCCGCCCCCTGCTGTCCTCGTACTCGAACCCCACGAAGATCCGAGCCATGTCGTCCCTCCTGCGACTCCTCCCCAGGCCCCCGGTGCTTCCCCTTTTCCCCACCAGGGTCTTATTGGGGGCCGGCCACGAGGAGTTGCCCCCATCCAAAGGCTCCGTCAGTCTGTCTGGGTCCTCCTCCGACCGGGAGCGGATCACCAGGTCCCAGGGCAGCAGGAAGGAGGATCCGGGGAGGAAGCCCGGGTGCTCCAGGCCCGTGTGGCAGTTGTAGGACTTTGCGGGGCCCAGTTTGACGAGGGACCAGCTGGAGAACTTTGGGAGGAGACCCTTAGCACAGCCGGAGTGCATCATCCCGGGGAGATACTCCACGGTGGAGGGCTGCCGGTCCATAAGACTGGGTCTCTTTGGCTGGACTTGTGTTTCGGTGCCATCTCCGTCAGCATAGGGCCCCAAGCTGTCTGTGGACTGACCCAGGCTGAGGGCCAGGCTGAGGCTGGTGTCTGCAGGGGTGTGGCTCTGGGCGGGTGTGTGGCTCTGGGCAGGGGTGGGGGTGTGGCTTTGGGCAGGGATGGGGGTGTGGCTCTGGGTGGGGGTGGGGGTGGTGCTCTGGGTGGGGATGGGGGTGGTGCTCTGGGCGGTGCTCGGCTCCTTCAGTTTCTCCACCACCACCTCTGTAGACCCGGAGGCCTCGATGGGGGTCCTCTGAGCCTGGTTTGTGGCGGGCGCCGGGTCCAGGGTGCTGGGCTGGAACACAGGGAAGTCGATCCGCTCCAACTTCCCGCAGCATTTCTCATCCAGCATCTAGTCATGGAGATTAGAGAAGAATGGGTCAGGAATGGAAGAAAAGGAAGGAACTTGAGGGAATGTGTGTTTACTGGTTTTTGTGACAGTGGACCAATGGGGACTGTCCCAACACTATAAACAAATACACTAAACTAAATAGCAATAGGATGAGATGTTTGTAGCTGCTGACCTGGTAGAAGTCGTAGTTGGCCGCCTGGATGTCGAACGGATCTTCTCGTGGCGCCTGCTTCCTGCCGCAGTTGCAGGCGCTGGTGGAGCGCCCCCTGCTGTTGTGGTTCAGGATGGGTGGGTTTCGATCCATGTCTGTCTTCTCTCCTGCAGAAACAACGTCAGAATTTATAAATGTAATTATTATCCTGACTAGTTATGAATTTATCTATAAATGTATATCCATAAATAGACATATGTACATGAACACTGGACCTGCAATTAATAGTTGGTTAATTGATTGGGTGATTAACAGAAGAACAATCATTAACCATTTTGATAAAAGATTAATTATTGATAATTGTTCAAGCAAAAGTGACTGTCTTACATCATATCAAAGTGAATACATTTGGGTTTAATATTGAAAGACTGACATTTAAAGACATTATCTTGGACTTTAAGGAAACTGGGATAGACATCTTTCACTATGACCTGACATTTTGTAGACTTCAAATCTATGAATATTCATCATAAAAAGAAGAAAATTATTGAAACCATAATTAACAAATTCAGAGCTTTCTGCTTTTGTAAGTAGAATCATTTTTCAACACCCTCAGTATCCCACGCGTGCAGATCTTATATTAAACCCTGTGGATACCAGCATTGATTTGATGCAGTGCAGACTATTTCTATTCTATTTGATTTGTATTTACTTGCACTATTTTATCTGTTTTATTGTGTTGCACTGGTGGAGGAGCCTGTGACCTAAGATTTCCATTGACATAACCACACTGTAGCTATGTACTGTTGGGAAAATACTGAATGTCCTCTTCCAACATGAGAGTAACTTGATAACAAAGGTATCCCAACTGTAGCTGTGAACATGACAGGATGTGTGATGACCTAGAAGAGCATCAGGACTGTTTGAGGCAGATGATAGCTATGTGATGAACATGATGATTCAGCCTCTATGGAGAGAGACATCAAGCATGCTCATTTCTGACGTGGAGCTAATCTGAAGTAAACATTGAATACTGCTTTCTATTCCTCCATCTTGTGACTGTGTGACTCCCTCTCTTGGATATCAGCATGTGAAGGACACTGTTCAGGAACTAATTGATGCTCTGTATGTGATGAATACTTCCATTCTGGAGAGGATCACAGATACAAGGATCCTGAGTTTGAAGCTCAAGCCGGTGACGAGTGAGATTTTTCTAACATAACAAATGACAATAAAAGCCTTGAATCTGCAGCAGAGGAATATGAAGCCCTGTTGCTGCTCACCTGTCTGAGGCAGCAGGTGGAACTTGTGCACACAGTGCTGGTCCGTCAGGCTGCGCTCCTCGCACAGCTGGTGGCCGTTGCTCCAGAACTTGTAGCAGTCCTCATGAAGCTGCAGAGCGTAGCGCTGGAAAGCCACACCTCGTGCATGCTGGCTGTACACCCGCAGAGCCTGGGCCAGCTGGTTCTTGTGCACGGTGGTTGTGTAGTTATGGGGGAGGTTGGACTGGTAGGCACTGTGAGCCAGGGGCAGGGCTTTCTGACACCTGTTCTCAGAAAACTTTGTATCAGCGTCGAGAAAACCCTCCAAAACCTTCAGCTGGCCCTGAACCTTTGACCACAGCTCTGCTATTTCCTCCTCTGTGTTGCTGATGAGGACCTGGTGGAGCTTCGAGGCGATCTGGACCCACTTGGAGTAGGTCGGCAGCTCAAAGTGTGAAGGCTGAGGGTTGCGACCAACGCTGTCGTCGAAGCCTTTCTTGGTGAGCACCAGCTCCACGTGCTGCCAGAGGAACTCCTTCAGGCTGCAGTCTGTCAGCTGGCCGCCCATCAACAGAGTCGCTGGATCTCCGCTGTAACTCGCCTGTCGCGCTGAGCGTCTCATCTGCTGATATCTCCGCGGGCCCGTCACCACCACGGCTGGCTCGGTTTCACTCACGGTGCAGGTGGAGCGCAGCTGGCTGAGCAACGCGCCCACAGGGTCCTCGTCAACGGTCGGGATCACGTACACGAAGGCCTGGTTGGCGGGAACGGTGAACAGGCAGTTGCTGCTCTGATTGGTCAAGACTCTGCTCTTACGGAAGATACGGTAGATCTGGTCCTCGAGCGCGTGCTGCAGCCTCCTCCTGGGGGAGTGCTTCTTGGGTTTGTCGGGGTTTCCTCCGGACTCTGAGCCGTTTGTAGAGACCTTTGAAACAACAGACAAAAGAGATGTCAAATAAATGTTACATGCAATCCCTCAAAACTCACCTTTTCACTCTTGCCTTCAACTCCTAATCCGCTAACCCCTCGCCCTTATTCCACCTAGTTTAGCACTTTTTTACTTTTGTTGTTATTTTTCTTCTTAACTTGCTTGTAAAGCACTTTGAGCACGCGGAAAAGCGCTATACAAGTGACTTGTATTATCATTATTATTATAATATCTTTAACCAAGGCCAGGGCTGGTTTGAATAAGTGTCTTTGTCAACATTTACATTTGTTTTGTTTCCTTATCTCTAAATATGGTGAATGTTATTTGTGCATCGTGTTATTTAGTCTATTGTCTTTTTGATTGTTTTTTTTATAAATGATTGTCTTTTACTGTTCTGTTTTCAATGTGTTGCGTGAGGTAGGGCTGCTCGATTATGGCAAAAATTATAATCTCGATTATTATTACTTTGATAACATCAATTTATTGGAGAAAAAAAACGTGAACAGTATGTTTTTAACAGTTGATTAGCATGAACTTTAAGTATAATTCAACTGAAAAACCAATACAAAAAAATAATAATAATAATAAAAAAATAATCGTTGTATTTCGATTACGTTGTTTTCGTAATCGTTGCAAGCCATAATCGTAATTGAGATTACAATACGATTAATTGAGCAGCCCTAGCGTGAGTGTTGTTCTGAGACTCTCTTGAACAAGACTGTGATATTAATACTTGTTTTACTAAACAACAACATCTGAACACCTCTGGAACACAGCAACTCTTTGTTTTAAGATTGTACAACGACCCCTGGGTAAGTGGCAATGGTTTCTCTACCACCTGTTTGTAAATTAAAACTTGATAAAAGATAAGAAGCAGACCTTCATGGAGCCGTTCATCTGGAAGACGAAGAGCAGGCGAGGAGGGCATGGCCGACAGTTCAGCTTCCACTCTTTGGACACCGGGCAGTCCTTGATGGCAGCCCGGATCAGAGGCAGCACCTTCTGTCTCAGAGCATCCAGGGCCCGGAAGAGACGGTCATAAGTCACATCAAAAGTCTGGTTCGGGTGCACCAGCAGGAGCACGTGACACACGGAGAAGATGTAGAGTAAATGCAGGCAGTGCTGTCGGTCCAGGTCTTTCCACAGCTCGTGGGAGTCGGAGTGTCCGGTATTGGCGCTCAGAGACTCGCAGGCCCGCAATAGCTGCCGGCTGTCGGACACGGAGGACAGCAACAGGTACAGAACCCGGTTCTCCTGGTGGTAGAAAGCCTCGATGCTGCTGTCCGCCGTACCGCCATCTTCCGGTCCTCCGAACAGCGAGAAGATGTGTTTGTCCGCGAGACTGTTGACGATAGATTCTTTAGGCGCGCCCGGTTGCATGTTGCTTTTGCCGAAAATACCGACAACACTCAAGCCTTCGTCCCGGTAAGCGACGTCCTCCTGGAGGTCCGCCTGAAGCAGAGCCTCCATACTCAGAGGGAGAGCCATGTTTGTTCCCTTCATGGTGGAAAGCGGGGGAAGAAAAACAAAGACGCACTTATTTCCGGTTCCCTTAACTAAAATGTCCGAGCAGACACTATTTTAGGTTCCTTTTTTAATAACAATTAACGTTATGTTTCTAAGCCCTAGTGATTTAAGATAAGTCCATATTGACACAACATTGTATTACACTACATTTTAAACAATAATCAGTTTTTCAGCATTATTATGATTATGTATATAACTAGACCAGTCCATGTATATTTCGTCATATGCATATTTTTACATATTTATTCTTGTTATATATTGTAGTTCAATGTGCACATATTTAACTTCTTTATTTATTATAATATTTGTACATGTATTTATGTTTTATTCTGAAATGGAGCGACTGTAACCAAATACATTTTCCCTGGTGAAAAGTATATATATTGTGATTCAGAAAAACAGGTAAAGAATGACATGCTTGATAATAAAAATAAAACCAAATGATTGAACATCTCTGGTAATACATAAGAAAGTAAAACATTTAATTAAATAGAATACAAAGAATGGGTAATGAAACCCAATGAATAGTTGTGCTATAGCTAAAGTTATATATTAAAATGTCTTGTTTCTTCTCCAAAAAAACAACCGTATAGATCTCAAGTTACACTGAAATAAAACAGCAACGTCATCACATTAAAGAAGCTGGTACTTGAGGCTCAACCATTTTTTCAGCCCTACTATACAAACATATTGCACAGTGTTGGTTTAATTGGCAAAAACATTTTGAGTGGACAGCGACTTTAAGTGTGTAAATGACTGAAACAAATGTCTTAGAGGGAAGGCGTGTGGCGTGGGTTAGTGCGTTGGTCTTCGGATCGGGGGGGCACAGGTTCAAACCCTACTGCAGTCAGCATGTCGTTGTGTCCCTGGGCAAGACACTTAACCCCAAATTGCTCCTGTGGGGATTGCCCACATTGAGTAAGTCGCTTTGGATAAAAGCGTCTAACAAGTAACATGTATAATGAAGGAAATAGACATCCAAATATTTTCCCAAAGGGGAAAATGAAACACAGCGGTCCACCGAACACTCATTCACATGATGAGACCTTTAAAGCCATCGTGTTCTTCATCACTTATTCAACACTTTCAATGCTGCAGCTTAAAGCCTTTGAGACAGGTCACATGATCACTTGCTAAGCAATTATATCTCACCAGCTGTAACAAAGCATACTAATTAGCTTATTACAACATGAGGCTAACCACATTGACTCCAGTTTCCCACTGAATCCTGACTATTGGTTTTAGATATAAACAAATTATAATTAAGATATATAAATATCTAACATGCCAAATTTAAGTTATCTATATTGAAATTATGACTGATCAAAACTACATTTATCTTTAATTTGAAGTTTGACCAGTCATTATTTGAATAAAATCAACAATTTTGAATGGGAAAACGTAATTAGATATTCGATAATGGATCCACATGTTCCTCAATATGGCTGTAAATAAAAAATACTAGTCAATGTATAACACTGACAGGGTTGGACTGTTTTTCTAAATGTGTATTGACATACAAAAAAAAAAGTAAAACATTTGAATACATGTTTGTTGTTAACGTTATTATCCAGGATGTAATGTTTGTTAAAATTCCACTTATACTTTCTAAAAAACAAGTACATCTTTTATATTATAAAAAAGTACTACAGTAGGCTACGTTAGTATATGTAGGCCACCTTAGTTACAGTCTGTTATTTATTGTGGGATTCTATTGATATACATCTTACATTAAGTTTTCCTGTTATAAAATGTATCTACTTTTCTACTTTTGTTCATGAGATTTTTTCTAGGATGATGAAAAAGGGATTGACAATATAATACTGTCTTAGTTTGACATTATACATATGACCAAACACACCCCCATGTCTATAAAAAGCTCCCAGACGTCAGAGGCAGCGCTGTGTGCGCGTTCACGACTCTCTGACGTCACATTCGTGTGATCATCCGAAACCCCTGATAACGCGATGCGCGTTCCCGCTCGGTTCTGAATGGGGGGTTCAGTCCAGATACTGACAGTCCAGTCCAGTCCAGTAGCACACCCGGAGAAAGTGCACTCATCCCGGCAGGTCCGCTGCTCTCACACGCGCACCGGTACTCCACGCGCCCCCGGTAGTTCACACTCATTCAGGTAGTCTGCGCGTGCACGACTCAGTGTACCGACTCCTCTTCTTTTTCTTCTCCTCCTCCTTCTTCTCAGCCCGGAGAAGTTAGTGCACTGACGGGAGGAGTTGTCGCTGTCTGTCCAGGAATGAGAGATGATGGCCGGCTCTATAGCAGAGGAGAAAACCTTCCGACGGTTCCTGGAGCTCTTCCTGCGGGAGATGAGGATGCCTCTGCAGGAGAGCGACCCTCCGCCGCTGCGCCCCTTGTCGGACTTGATGACTGAGGACGAAGTGGAGGGGGAATGCCTCGACCTGTGTCTCCAGCACCTCTACAAATAGTTGAGTAACCACTTTTACTCTAATTGCATGTTGTTATCTAGCGATTGTAAACGTTTAAGTATAAAATAAAGTGATTGTCGCAGCTTTAATGTTCGTGTTTCGGACCGGGCGCTGTGTCCCGGTCCACATAAGCCCCTCCGGATGAGGGACACCTGCTTCATGCTGGGTGTGTCCAACAACACCAAGTTTAAACAAAGTGCGTTTACTGAAACATAATGGGGAATGAAAGAAAAAGCAGAAGTGAACAGATCTACACACGACTAGGGTATTAGCCTGTATTATATATCTCGTATATTCCCTCCTTTATTTGTATTATAATTCCCCCAATGTACGCCAGTGGTGACGGTACCGGAGGTCCACAAAAAGGTGAACCCCTGCTTTTGCGTAACAGCCCGACGTCATGATGGTGTAGGAGGGGGAGAAAGTCATCGCCATCACTGCTGAGCGCATCTTCATGCAGGCTAAAAATAACCGGTTACGTTATTAGCCTCAATCGTTCGTCTTAAAATCCGAGACATTGACTAAAATGTAGCGTAGTGAAATGCGGAATATCTGGAAATATATCATGAGAATGTCAGTGTCTAAATCTCATTGATGCATTGTAACCTAATTCATACAGATTATTTAAAGGACTGCTAGTGCTATATATATCATATGCATGATTTCAATTAATTCGATCTAGAGTTGAAAAGAAGGGAATGACTTCTCGGAGGCAGTGGAAAAAGCTCTGCCCTGAGCTCGGCTGCCTGGCCTGGTTTTGAATCAAAAATAGGTGCAGAAACTGTGCTGGAAAGAAAAGGGTGGAAGGACTCATCTAGGGCACTGAGTGGCAAGGGGGGCTGCTGCTCATGTAGGAACAAAAAATGATTTTCACCGGCTGACGTTGCACACAGCAGATTCATTCTCCTAAGGTCAGGAGATGGGGAGCATATTGGAGGCAGGATGGATCAGTAGAGCCGTCAGGTGTTTCCAAGATAGAAAGCAGACCTGTTGTAGCAGCAATATAATCAGTGTTGATTCACCACACATTCATAATGTTGCAATGTGATTGGCTGGTGGATATAAGGTCATTGAGCATTCAACATCTTTCACACTTTACCCTCCCCCTCCATATTCTGCACTAACACACGCATGACTATTCAATGTTGGAGACAAATGGTGGAAAAACGACAGATTTTTTGTTTTCTGTATTGAAGAATGTGTGTTTCACTAAAAGGTTTCTGTGTATGTGTCCACAAAGGCACATTCGTATGGTTGAGACTATACTCTTGGCTTTATGTTTGAATAGTCTTTCATGCTTTTAGTAGGGCAGCACAATACAAATGGTTTTATGGACTAATGCAATATCCAAATCTGAGTATGTGCAATATTTTGAAAAGGCTAAATTAAATCAAGTATTAGTGGCGCACAAGAGAAGTCCGGACCTTAAACGGTATTCTACAGATCCTCTTAAAAATCACACCATGATAATGTATGGTGAGTTATGGTGAATAATGATCATTCCCTGTAATCGTCAATCATATTGGAGTTGCATTTGGTCATATTAGTCAAAATAATCGCAATTAGTCGAGCAGCCGTAGTTTTTAAGTCGCATTTCCCTTAACATAAGGAGACAAAGCTAAGCAACAATTCAATAAACATAGAATAGATAAGAACAGGTTAGTGTCAAGAGCTCAATAATGCCTCTAACAAACTGGAACTATCCGGCAACGTTATGCTAGAAAAACTAGAGAGGCGAAGTCCCTCCCTTTCCTCGATGGGACCTTATTTTGGAAAAATTATGCATTGAAGTCAATAGAGAAAGATTATTTTTCGATCCCGTTTGAATTGTGCCACGAATTCCACATATGATGTTTGTCAATTCAAAATATAATTGTCAAGTCAAAAAAATAAAAATGTGTCGTAAAACTGTGAAGTAAAATTTTTTTTTTTGTGAAACCGCTCAATGAACTACAACTCCGGTCTCCCACCACACACCAAGACGGCCGTCACGTTGGAACATCTCACTTCTTTCTTTCAGAATGAGGCGAAAAGTATTAAAAGAGGTGAAAATCACTCCAAGTCTGGGCATGTGTGAGCTGTACATACACACAAGGGGAGTTAGTCGGTTCGTAAGAGCCAGCATGCGGGACCGGGATTCTGGGATTTGTAGTCTTTCTAGCTGCGTATTTTCCATAGTCTTATATTTCAACAGTTTTACGACAAACTGTGACTTTTAATATTAACAAACATCATATGTGTAATTCATGGCACAATTCAAACGGGATCGAGAGATAATCTTTCTCTCCCCATTGACTTCAATACATAATTTTTCCGAAATAAGGTCCCATGGGTCGGAAGTAGATGGGCGGGACTTCGCCTCTCTATTCTTCAACTCTCTCTAGAGAAACCAGGTGAGTCTATTAGCTGAACACACAACAAACTTACTTTCTAAACCTCTTCAGTTTAACCACACACTGTCCAGAGCCCAAACTAAATATTTAGCCAAATTTCACCCCTTAGGAAACAGAAATATCCAAGAGTATTTTTCCCACATTGTGTGGATATGGACTAAATGAAAGATTGAGTTATTTAATTCTTCTTCTTTTTTGTACCGACACTATTTCAACAATCCATTTGGTGTCAGATTGCCATTTATGAAGGAAAGCACAACTGATTTGTAAGATGTAGTAGGAGATGGGGGGTGTTTCTCAATGTCGAGGAAGGGTCCTCCAGAGCCGAAGGACTGTTCCAATGTCCAGGATCCTTGGAATTCTACCGAGGCCGGCGTCCTTCGTTGCGGGAAATTTCGAGGCTGCCCATGTGTATCCTCCGCGGTCTTAAAATCCCCACAATGCTTTGCGCACGGACCAATTTCCAAATCTTTGGCGGAAAATGTAAGGCGGGGCCTCTCATATGACGCACACCTGCACACCTGTTAGCCTGTTCCATTCTTCGTTTTGCGAGGCTAGGAAGGATTCTTGCCTCGCTTCTGAAGGACCTGACTCGGAAGACATGTCCTACCAAGGAAGCGTCCTCGACATTGAGAAACACCCAGAGTCAGGCGATGGTTAGCTTAGCTTAGCATTAAGCCATTGGGCTTTTTCTTGTAATGGAGTATATTTCACATTTAATACTTAATCAAGGATCTGAGTACTTCGTTTACCAGTGAAACAATAAAAGTAGCTTTTATAAATAGCTCTTTTAACAACTCTCTACTGGGCTCCCTGACAACAACAAGCCTTTCGATGCTGAACAAAGCTGAAACATGTAATTATTTAGTGGACAATTAGAGTGGTGTGTGATTTCTTTATTGTCGGTGTTGCCCCTGCTCCCACCAGTTTTCCACCATAATTTAAAATGGAGTCTTTGAGAAAACAGTCCTTAGCTTCTGAAATATCTGCAGCCAAAAGAAAATGTCCCCCTGTCCCTGTTCCCTGGCCAGTGTAGCATCGTTTACAGTGAAGTGCATCTGGCTGGTTGCAGTCTGTGAATCGTGATTTGGCCGTCGTCCATTGAGCAATTTATCTTAAGAGACACCACCAGGAGGAAGCTGGCCGCTGCTCACAAGGTCAAACTGTTCAGTGTTTTTATATGATCGCTTCAAAATCATGAGGAATCAACCCATTCTGAATATCCCACATAATCATCAGCTTTATTGAAGAGACTCAAGGTCCATTTAAAAAAAATGCATAATTATTTTCACTTATCAAGTAAAAACAGAGAAAATGACACTCAATAGAAAGCGAAGGGGAAAAGTTGGGTATAGAAAAAAACTAGAGCAAGCAGTTTACCATGATCTAATTTTTTCAAACTTTCAGGAACCACATTAAGAAAGCGGTGTTGAAATTAAAGAATTTGACAAAAATATGGCTCTGCTTTAAAGACGGTCATGATATTGATTCATATTTTCTTTCTTTTTAGGCTTGTTTTCAACACAATGATGGTCAAATATTGTGCGTTTTGGGCATTCGTGAAAGGGATATTTGTTATCAGGAGAGGTTGGAAAGGGATAACGGTTTCTAAAACCATTAAATAACTATTGTTAGCACTTCTATACTGCCCAGGTGATACTATTAATGTAAACTTGGATCTGTAGGCTTCATGTAAGCTTCTCTCTTCACCTCTAAATTAGTTTGCGCCGAACCAAATGGTCGTATCGCCTCTGCTGCGTGCCTTAAGCTCAAATTATTTGAACTTTGACTTCCTTTCGACAAATAGCAAATCGCTTATGAAGCTTTTATAATCATTGCAAATATTTTTGCTTCGTCTCCTGACAGCACGTCAATACTAGCTATGAAAGAACAATTTAAACACATTTCTGAAGACCTTTCTCCATTTCTTTCTCGTATACGGGTTAAATTGCCACGGGAATTGATACGTTTTAAGTTTGCAACCTCTACTTCTTCTGATCTGTTTACTAGCGCATTACAGCCATGCATCCTTCACTGTGCCCCAAACAAGTTAAAGAGGCCCTGTCATGCTTTTTTGCTTTTTCCTGTAGTGTGTTTTTTTGTGTGCCTGTTAACGCCTCCATTGGACTCCTTTGTTTACTTTGGTAACACAGGGACATCACTGTGAAACACTCGCGCTTCTATTGGCTAGCGCTCCAACACATTGTACGTGCTAAGGGGCGGGACATCTCTAAGAGGTTGACCAATCACAACCGAGCCTACCAGCTAACCATAATAACCACGTGGAAACATACATCTTTTCTTTTTGAAACTTTTCTAAAGTTTGCCTAGAATTCCCTTGACACTGGCCTATCAACCTCTATCAGAGCTGACATGAAGTAGAAATCTGCCGGCTCTGACTCCATCACTTCGGCAGCTGATGTCACAGATTTCACTGCTGTCGTGGTTTAAAGGGTTTCACCCGAGTACAAATGGCCTGCTACAGTATTTTGGCCGCAGTCAGACTCTAACAGACCCGCTGCGGGAGAACACAGATCCTGTATCAGAGCTGAAACACGAGCTCATGTATCACTTAGTCTCCCATTAACATGCCTGCCTGCTGTCAGTAAAGCTGCAGGGCTCACAGTCCACAGAGAAAAATGTAAATGTTGTCGAGATCTGGTCTCTCCGTGTGTGTGCGTTTGACACTCCTTTACATCATACACGTCAGTTGTCATGGGAACAGCACAGGCGTCCTTGCTCCGAGTAATAATAGTGTTTTTGTCTTCAGTCTGAATCCTGCAGGCAGCCGCACGCCATGATTCCCCTCAGGCGTTCTCCTTTCAAGGTGACAGTTTGATAACAGTGCTTCATACCAGAACACAGGGTGATCTGGATCTTCTAATGCTTATTTATGCTCAGTAGAAAGAACATATGAACATAGAGATTTTAATTCCTCTGTCTGTTCTCTGGGCTTTGATCTGAAGTTACTTTCAAAATCTGTCAAATTATTCGGCTAAAAAGTTTGTTTTTCTTATTTAAATATATCTAGTCCGAGTATATTGGACTTTTTCTATAAACAATTTTCATCAGAATCAGGTGTATTGCCAATTGAACATACAAGGAATTTCCTTTGTTGTATTATAACCAGCAGAGGTGGAAGAAGTACTCAGATCTTGTACTTGAGCAAAAGTAGAAATACCAGAGTGTAGGAATACTCTGAGTAAAAGTCCTGCATTCAAAATGTTCCTCAAGTGAAAGTAGGAAAGTATTCTCATCAAAATATAGTGAAAGTAGCGACAGTAAAAGTAGTCGTTGTGCAGATTGGTCCATTCCAGAATAATATATATGATATGTTTTATAATGATTGATCATTAAAGTGTTCTCAAAGCTGATGAAGGTGCAGCTAGTTTGAATGACTTTGTAGACTGCAGGGTAGCTGGTGGATTTACTCCAGGTGGAACTAAAGTCTGATTTAACCACTTGATTATATTTCACATCATTCATCCACATCTGTAAAGTAACTAAAGGTATTAAATACATGTAGTGGAGTAGAAGTACAACATTTACCTCTGAACTGAAGTGAAAATAGTACTTAAGTACAATTTTGAGTTAGTTACTTTATACCACTGAGTAGACTATTATAACACTAAAGAAAAAATAAAGAGATATCAGTCCGATATATAGGGCTAGGCGATACGAAAAAAATCCAATATCAATATATATAAAAATCCAAATATATATATTTTCTGATCGAAAACCTCAATATCGATAAAATATTGTAGGGTTGACGATCAAGGCTTTCAAACAAAAATATTAAAACAATTAGATTTCTTATAAATAATCATCAGTAATGAGTCAGTAATGAGAAGTGGAGTCTCTATAGACAAATCAAACCGAAGCTTCATATCTGGAAAGTTCACAAGATGACAGATGTACTGTAATGCAGTGAATAAAACCAGGAAAAATCATTGGGCTTTATTGAGATATTCAATATGTAAGACGATATCAAGTCTCCTATCATGATTTATATTTTTTCTTTTACAATTTTTTTGTTCATTTTATAGTAGTGTACAATAATCAATGCCATTCATTTACATTATAATATCACAGTACACTCACTACACTCCCCCCCCTCCCTCCACCCGCACATGCCCACACAGGCAAAACCAAAACATGCTTATCAAGATAACTTAAATAACAGAGCCATGAAAAAAAAAACATCAAAGTAAAACAAACAAATAATTATACAATACAGCGACAATGTAGACAATGACAACACCACAACTAGTATTTCCGGCCGTCAGGACTAATAGCCACAGAATGCACCATTCCATCACTGGTCATATCTCAGATACATTTTCCAAATAAGAAAACAAAGGCAACCACAGAGCTTGAAAAATATGTCCACGATTATATTTTTCCAATGTTCTTTTCTCCAGAGGTAAAACATTTGTTATCTGATCAATGAAAAGTTTAAAAGTTGGGGGACTTTCATTATGTTATTGTGTGTAATTACTGTATATCGATATAATTCCCAGCCCTATATATCATACAATTATGAATATTGGACTTAAAGAGTTTTTATTCGTGTTAGAGTGAAACCCTGCAGACATGTGGGCCTCAGCGGTTAATGGATGAGAACTTTTGATGCGTCTTGCGGCCGACTGACGGAGTGAGTGAGTGAGTGAGTGAGTGAGTGAGTGAGTGAGTGAGTGAGTGAGTGAGTGAGTGAGTGAGTGAGTGAGTGAGTGTGTGTGTGTGTGTGTGTGTGTGTGTGTGTGTGTGTGTGTGTGTGTGTGTGTGTGTGTGTGTGTGTGTGTGTGTGTGTGTGTGTGTGTGTGTGTGTGTGTGTGTGTGTGTGTGTGTGTGGGGGTGTGTGTGTGTGTGGGGGTGTGTGGGTGTGGGTGTGTGGGCATCCTACATGGCTGTCTACTGTAGCGGTGCTGTTGGTGTAATGATAGTCGGAGGCAGCAGCTCTGGTGATTCATCCCAACGTGTCATTAGTTTGTCTCTGGGTTGATCAGCTAATAATAGACTTCTGCAAGAAGAGAGATCCCCTCTGTGTGTGTGTGTGTGTGTGTGTGTGTGTGTGTGTGTGTGTGTGTGTGTGTGTGTGTGTGTGTGTGTGTGTGTGTGTGTGTGTGTGTGTGTGTGTGTGTGTGTGTGTGTGTGTGTGTGTGTGTGTGTGTGTGTGTGTGTGTGTGTGTGTGTGTGTGTGTGTGTGTGTGTGTGTGTGTGTGTGTGTGTGTGTGTGTGTGTGTGTGTGTGTGTTTTAATAGGGGGTGGGTGAAGCACTTGGTGTGCTAGAACTAGTCTGGGGGTGTGGACAAAGCTTGTGTGTGTATGTTTTTCTGTGTGTGTGTGTGTGTGTGTGTGTGTGTGTGTGTGTGTGTGTGTGTGTGTGTGTGTGTGTTTAAAATTATGGCAGTTAGGTTTTTAATCCATTTTCCTCCAGGCAGCTGGGAGTCACATCTGAACAACAGAAGATGCAGTCGACTCACCCCGAACACTACATAATCTTGAGAGAGAGAGAGAGTGTGTGTGTGTGTGTGTGTGTGTGTGTGTGTGTGTGTGTGTGTGTGTGTGTGTGTGTGTGTGTGTGTGTGTGTGTGTGTGTGTGTGTGTGTGTGTGTGTGTGTGTGTGTGTGTGTGTGTGTGTGTGTGTGTGTGTGTGTGTGTGTGTGTGTGTGTGTGTGTGTGTGTGTGTGTGTGTGTGTGTGTGTGTGTGTGTGTGTGTGTGTGTCTTCAGGCAGAAATAGTGAAGCAGCCACCATCACTGCTGAGGCCCTTCATTTGTAAACGGATGTAGCTGGAATCATTGTTTCAGTTTACCAACCATTGACAGGTCGACCACAAAGTGACCTTCAGACGCTGGTATCAAACTAGTCTTACTTTACAATGAATGGTGGCGGTATGGCGCCAGCAAACTTGGAACGAAAGGCGGTGAAGAACGTCTAAAATGTTCCAAAAAGGTTTATGAAAAGGGAAATTCCACATGTTTCACCTCCAGCAGTCTATGTTTCTCATGAGGAACAGTGAACGTAAACAGGGCACCTCTTTAAGTTGATTTTAGTTAGATCAGAGCATTGAAGGTAACATTAAATATAAAGTGAATCTGATGCACGATTTTGTTTGCCCAGAATAAAAAAAAAAAAGTGCAGTAGTCTGAAGTCACGGACACGGTGTACACTGATACATTGGTGATGACTTGAAGAGGAGTAAGAGGGGGAGTTAATTGACCCTCGACACACACACAAACAAACACACGCACACACACACACACACACACACACACACACACACACACACACACACACACACACACACACACACACACACACACACACACTGAGAGCTGATGGATAGTAATTGAGGGGAGAGCCTTTCTAGACCTCATTAAACAGAAATGTCTCCCGCAGCTGTAAAGAACTAGGGGGTAGATCCTGCTTCCTCCTCCAACACACACATGGACATGGACACACACACACACACACACACACACACGCATGCACACACATGGACTCACACACACATGGACACACACACACACACACACACACACACACACACACACACACACACACACACACACACAGAGTAGGTGGTGTGAAGGGGGAGCTGCTGGTGACAGATTTATTAAAGGGATAAACCGCGACTGTAAACTGCGACATGTCTTCTCTTGTCCCCTTTTTTTATTTGCATTTATTTGCGGGAGACTAGAGATAACAGTCAATCATTAGTGCGCGTTCGTCTCGTTAATCCGAGTGATTTATTGATGGTTTTTGCAAATAAAAAACCACATTCTGCCTCCAGATGTAATCACTGTGAATTAAAGTGGAAGAAGATGACAGAGCTGGAGTTATAAGTGTAACTACTTCTACCTTCACACACTTTTCATGTTGACTTTAGAGCTGAAAAGGTTTTTCGCCCGGCAACTAAATTGATAATCGATTATCAACTGTTTAATTTACTGTTTGACTTTAGGTTAATAAATTGGACGTGTTGCTGCTTTTCCATCCTGTATGGCGGTAAACTTGAATATCTTGCTCTTTAATGGCGAGACAAAACGAGGGATTTTCGGACTAAGGTTTTATCGTCATATGCACAAAGCTACAGTGGAGAAATGGCAATGAAATTCTTCTGACCTATTACTAATAATACTAATACTTCTTCTCAATGTTACGGTCATAATTTTGTTTGCATTTGCCGCATTAAATACAAGAATACGGTCTCTTTACAATACACAAGCTCCCACCGTTACTAGCCTGTTGCAACATGTTGTATTACAGGGTGTCCGCGGGGTCTTCAAAAGTATTAAAAGTTGATCAATCAATTTAGCGAAAACTAAGGCTATTAAAAAGTATCAAACGGCATTTTCCAAGGTGTTACATTGTGTATCTTGTTTTCAATAAGTATCTAAATTGTCCAAAGAGGTTTTGTTCCACAGTCTGCCTGAATGTAATCATGGTGTAGGTGTGTAGTGTGATTCTGTGTAGTTTATTGATGGCATCCCGTTGGATGTGACGTCATCTGAACAGGACATCGCGCGCTCACTGCTTGATAGCGCGCGAAGGTCCGTTTACGCCGGTTGCTAAGCAACATCGTTATGGGGAAATGCAAGTCTGCGTCCAAATGGTTGGAAGATAAGGAGGAAGGACAATCAATACTGTATATAGTCAATGTGAGGTAGAGTGTGTCGCCAAGGTAACCGGTTAGAACTCCAAGTGGCGATGAGGTCTTAAAATGTATGGAAAGGGTCTTGAAAAAGGTCTTACATCTGACTTCTGGATTGCTGCATAGACCCTGTATTAAGATGATCAACATGAAGTGATGGTTAATGGATTGTTTGTCGCGTACTCTACTTAACGGTTGATTGCCTACTTTGTTTTTTAAAAAGCAATCCTCTCCAGGGTTTTATCAGCGAGGACTTCCCCTCCGGCCGTCCTGCAGGAGTGGGCTTCGGCACAAAGAGGAAACACTGCCAGGACAGGAGTGTGTAGCGCCGCTAATGTGCTCCCGCCCACACACTCTTATCACTCCTACACTCAGGAGGCTGTTTTTCACACGGCGCTGCGTCTCTGAAAAACAGTGACCATTTCATCTGGAGAGCAATTTGTACTGGATAAAAGCAGTTTGACTAATGAGCGATAAATACATTTAGAGCAGCAAAAAAAGCATTTAATCTGATGACAAAACATCCTGTACAACGCTGATGATGAGAAACGATTACATATATAATAATTAATACAAAAAAGGGACTAAAAAAGGATAACAGATTTTCATCCTTAAACCCCAAATGATAGAATATGAGGAATTGCTGTAGATTAAACTACCTATAAAGGAGTTAAGATTGGCAGAACAATGCAACATTAACAATAATGCAGTATGATTATTCCAGAAACATTAAAGGTCCCATGTCTTGGCCATTTCCACTGATCATATTTCCATTGTTGAGGTCGACTAGAATAGATTTATACTGTTCAATGTTCCAAACTCACATTGGTTTCTCACAGCATCTCTGTATAGTCTGTGTATTCACTCTCTGTCCTAAACGGCTTGTTGGAGCTCCTGCCCCCCCTCCCTGTGAGCCCAGTGTGCTCTGATTGGTCGGGAAGCTGAGAGGCTCGTCGCTGCTGCAACGGAGCAGACAGGCGATACAGGAGAACAAGCAAAACTCATCCTGAGCACACAAACACTCACAGCCGAAGTAAAAACAATAAGTGTGGCTTGATATTGAGAAAGAAAAAGGTTTGTAACGCTGTGAGAATGGGTCTGCGGAGAGCATTTCTCCGCCATCCCAACTCGTCTATTACCAGCGTCCAATGGGGACTCCCTGTTAGTTAGCCAAGGGATCCTGGTGTGTGAGGGGCTCCGCTGATTGGTCTATTTGGGCCAATCCGCTCATTTGTTGTTGATCTGGGTGTTCACACGTCACAGAACCCAGGAGGCAAACAATGGAAAAAGAGAAATGGCACGGGCCCTTTAATAATACACTAACAGGACATTTTTAATGCAAAATGACTACTCACACAGTTTAATTAATGAGCGGTAAATACGCTTTGAGAAGTTAAAAAGCATTTAGTCTGATAACGAAACAAACTGTACAAAGCTGATGCTCATCAATGCTGACATGTATCATATGTACAGAGTTGGGTGTAACTGTAATAATATTACTTTTGTCGGTAACGGAGTAGTGTAACGCGTTACTTTTATAATTCAGTAATCACACTACAGTTACTAACATTGCCCCGACATGCGTTACTTCGTTACTTTTAGAAAATAATCACACTCACTGACAGACAAGGGGGGTTTCCGCCGCAGGTTTACAGTCTATGGTTTATATACATGTAGGCCTATGTAATCTGCGCGATTTGCGAGACCACATCTCCACGTGCAGTGCTGCATAAACATGGCTGAGTCTTTTCATCTGTAAACTCCCTCAACCGGGCCGCTCGGCTCTTTTGTTGATCGCCCTCTCACGGGTGAACAGTTCAATGTCCCGCTTCATTGTAGGAATTCTGCCATGTCTCTACCACTTTAGTTTGACCATCTCTGTTACTAAGTTATGGAATACTAAATAAATAAGTAATTAGATACCTTACCGTTACTGCGCTCATAAAGAATGATAAGAATAATGCGTCTTGAACTGGTTTCATTAATTAGTGTGTTGACGTTTCACAGACTGTTAGCTTGTTGTGGTAGGCTGGTAGCCTATTTTAGAGCATATAAAAAGAAGGCGTGCTTACACTGTAGGTGCGCCGCAGTCTGCGTGATCTGCCTGTAGGGAGGGGCGGGCCGGCCCTGCGAGTAAAGTAACGAGTTACTTTATGTAGAGAGTAACGAAGTAGTGTAATATATTACTTTTTTTTAAAGCAATATGTAATATATAATATATTACTTTTTTTTAGTAACGACCCCATCTCTGCATATTTATTAAAAAGAGGGGTTTATTTCTTAATATTGTGTGGTATATTTAATCCGCACATATATTAGATTTGTGTTCTATTAACCCACATTCCCAGGATCAAATATATCGTTTTATTATGGCACTCTTGTTGTTTGTGTTGCCCTAAATTACTTTAACATCACGTCTAGGCTGGCAGATTGTACTTTTAGGAGAATCTGTGTGTTTTAGATGCTTTGCTTCCTCGTGAAACACACTTCCAGTCATAGGTTTTCATGAGCAGGAATCTGGGGGCCGCTGTCTCTAATGAACCATCTCTCGTCATTTAGAGTTTTCCAACACGCCTTAGTTACAGAGGAACTGCGTTTTTGTATCATTCACATCCCCCTGGAACAATAATCATGTCCCACTTGAGCAGCACTTTGTCATTATTTATTATTCTGCTGTGACACAAATCTTCCAATGTAGGAGGAAACTGTAGAACTGAAGTCATCCAAAAATCCTTTTGTCCCAAAGAGAGTTGTTGATAAAGACTGCTCAAGGGGAAGAGAGGGTGACTTTCAGAACGTTTCCACAGCAGTGTTCCCAAACCCTAAATGCATGAATAGACTTTATTTAATGATTACACAAATCCTAAATAGGATCAAGCTGAACAGACCCTAATGGACAAAACACCGTTTCACCATCATGACTTGCTATCAAGGAACAATGAGTTGAAGTAAAGGAGCACCAATGTCCAATGTCACTTTACCTCCACATCATAGACTATATGCATTACATTAATGCACACAATGTTCCTACTCCTTTCTGCACATATTCTTATTTCACATTTCATAGTTTATATTCTAAAATTCATTCATAGCATTCGATTTCCATGTAAATTACTGCTTTATTTAATTGTATTGCTATTTAACTGTATTTTATTACGGTGTAAAATATTTCTTGTTTTATATTAGATTTCTTGTTTTTTATATGTTATGTATGCACCATGACATCAAGTCAAATTCCTAGTATGTGCGAACCTCATGGCAATAAATCTGTTTCTGATTCTGATTCTGATAAAAACACAAAATGTTATTAGAAATGATTTCAACTTGGGTCAGAAAAGTGTGAAACTCATGTGTGTCGCTGAGAAAGACAAATGAAATGAATTTTGTCTTGAACAAAGTACATTTTCTCTGGATTTGCCTAGCCCAAATGTTCCTTTGTAGTGTGAGAGTGTTGGAAAGATATGTGGCTTGTAAAAAAGATGGGTCCAGTATTTACTCTGGTGACTATGGGGCGAAATAATTGGTCATAATGTGTGTTCACAGCGGCGTTGATGAAATCTAAGTGAGACAGATACAGAAAGCTGAGTCTCAGGGAGCCAATTTCTTTCTAAACTATCACAGTACAGAAGCTAAGGAAGCTCTCAACCTATTTAAAGGGGCCCTATGAAAGATGGATAGATAGATGGATAGATGGATAGATGGATAGATAGATAGATGGATAGATGGATAAATAGATAGATAGGTAGATAGATGGATGGATGGATGGATAGATAGATAGATAGATAGATAGATGGATGGATAGATGGATAGATAGATGGATAGATGGATAGATAGATGGATGGATAGATGGATAGATGGATAGATATATAGATAGATGGATAGATGGATATATAGATAGATAGATGGATATATAGATAGATAGATGGATGGATAGATGGATGGATAGATGGATAGATGGATAGATATATAGATAGATGGATGGATAGATGGATGGATAGATGGATAGATAGATGGATAGATAGATGGATAGATGGATGGATAGATGGATGGATAGATGGATAGATATATAGATAGATGGATAGATAGATAGATGGATGGATAGATGGATGGATAGATAGATGGATGGATAGATGGATAGATATATAGATAGATGGATAGATAGATAGATGGATGGATAGATAGATGGATAGATAGATGGATGGATAGATGGATGGATAGATGGATAGATGGATAGATATATAGATAGATGGATAGATAGATAGATAGATGGATGGATAGATGGATGGATAGATGGATGGATAGATGGATAGATATATAGATAGATAGATGGATAGATAGATGGATGGATAGATGGATGGATAGATGGATGGATAGATGGATAGATGGATAGACGGATAGATAGATGGATAGATAGATAGATGGATGGATAGATGGATAGATAGATAGATAGATAGATAGATAGATAGAAGATAGAAGATAGATAGATAGATAGATAGATAGATAGATAGATAGATGGATGGATGGATGGATGGATGGATGGATAGATAGATACTTTATTGATGCCAATTTGGGAAATGTTTGCGTAGATACTCAAGGTTGGGGTATCTGACATACATACTGACACTACAAAAGTAGGATTGAGAAATTGTTCTGAAACTCGACAGTAGAAACAGCTAGAAATAAAGGGAGAGACCGAGGGAATGACATACCCAGTGGCGTCCCAGTTGTTGGACGTGTTGATTTAAAAGAATGGTGCCTTAAGCTTTTCCTTCAAACGTCAGGATAATACTGTGTTCATGGAGAAATCTCTTGAGTATACGTGACAATATGTTCCCTTTTCCTGCTTTAATGATCCCATCAAAGGTCAGTGAGCAGATGCTGCAGCAGTACTGTCACCGAGGGATGTTCTGTGTGTTTGACCGCAGCATTCATCTCTGCAGTGAGCAAATGTGAGACTGGTTTGTCACTTCGCAGCAGACAAATCAGACCATCTGCAACCCTGTCTCCTAAAAATTACGTTCCCACAGAACTAAACTGCATTCTCAATTACGTTTAGCTAGAAACGTATTTTCTCCCACGTTACGTTAGTTATGAACGTATCTCAAATACGTTTATTTTCTACATATCTTCTAGAAACGTATTTTCTCCCACGTTACGTTTGTTATGAACGTATCTCAAATACGTTTATTTTCCAGATATCTTCTAGAAGCATATTTTCTTCCACGTTACGTTAGTTATGAATGTAACTTAAATACGTTTATTTTCTACATATCTTTGCCATTTATTGTCTTGCTTATAATAATGATAATTAGTTATTTATAAATATCATTTTAGAGCACACCTTTGAAATCGACAATCGGGCTCGATATATGGTTAAATTAAAATCAGTAGGCGAGGCTGTAATTTCGCCAGCTGTTACTCTCATGAGCGAGGCAGAACATAATAGTTTTAACATGCCAAAAAGCTGCTGTGTCGTTTATTGCACCTCAAACATTAAAACAAATCCAGAGTTACGTGTTTCTGTACTTCCTCTAAGAAGAAAGGACAGTAACAGAAGATCTCTGTGACTTCAGGCTTGATCGCCGTTCAAATGACAGCGCTGGTTTCCCCAAAAGTGGGCGGGGCTGTAAAGTGAAGTAGATTTACTCTCTATTATTCAAAACCATTCTATTTATTCTAACGTAAATTACATGCCAGTGTTTTATCTTTTATTTATTTGTTTTTATTTTAAATCGTATAATGTCTGACTTTTTTTCCGTCTGTGAGGAAAAGAAATGGGGCTCAGAGCCTCAAAATACTGAAATCTGTATTTTTTAAAATCTTTTCCTTCTAATTTATTATTCTTTTCTAAATAACACACTGTTATTTACTCAACAATAACACACAATTATCCTTGTTTTTATTTATTCATTTAATTCTATAATCTTGGGCTTTTTAGCCGTAAATAAAGTCACCGGAAACAGACGGGACATTTTGAGCGATACACACCACCAGAGCCATTTAATAGAAGAGTTACGACATCTCCGTTCACTCCAATGGACCACTTTTTTACAGCAATGGCGGATCGTGGAGCCTCTCAATCGTTCCCCGGAAGTTAGCGCCAAGGCTGGCAGAGCTGTGGAGTTTCTGCATAATAGACCGTTCGTGACGGACTTTTAAAGGTAAGAAGAAGTTTAAAGATGTATATTGCGGATATTATCAGTACATCTGATTCAAATGAACATGTGTATTAAAGGATGTCAGTGGATTATCCCTAAATTAGTAGATTTAGGGAACGTTTACAGATAACAGATTAAGCTAGCATACCGAAGCAAGTTAGCAACACACGTTGAACAGCCTTTTAATTGTAAATTCCGTTCTCTCTATGTCATTTCGTCCAACATGTTGAATTAGAGAAGAGGGGCTTCTAAACGGGATTGTATGCGGGGGTGGAGGGAGTTAAATATTAGATAAATATAACTTTGGTGCGTGTAAGAGTGAGTGTTTTTAGCAGAGCCATATTGTGTCCTTGTGATTCTGTTGATTATTACCTGTCTGTATAATGTTGCAGCCCAGCTGATTCTGGATTGATGGCAAAGGGAGAGGGACTTAAGTGAGAGTGAAAACACAAAGTACGTTTAATACTACTGTTTTATATAAGTAAACACGTTATCTCCCCAAGGCAATAGGTGTGCTATATAGGTGTGTATAACCCTTTCTCCTGTCTGTTACTCCCTCTTTCAGCACAAGAACCAGAGGGGGGTTCAATGGAGCCTGAATACCTGCACTGAGACCCTCACCCTGCACCCTGAGTCTCAACTCTCAGTGTTTTTCAAGCCTTTCCCTGTTTTTTTGTATTAAACAAAACATTAAGCTTTCCCAATGGTGTGGTTTTCGTTTTGTGAAAAAGTGCAAATGCAGTGTTTGTATATAAATCACATATTTTGTTGCTGTTGGTCGTGAAATTGCTCCTGCTGACTTGAGCCAGCCATTTTTTCCTCCGCTCTGTGTCAGTGGGGAAGCCGTACATTCGTACTCCTTTCTCTGAGCGATTTGAGCATCCCCAGGCAGCACAGCAAACCATGGTGGCGACTAGGAGGCAGCACAGCAAACCAGGACAACACGGAGGAAAAGGCACCGACAAACTGCATGATATGCTATTCAATGTTTATTGAATTCCATGTATTTGCAATGGATGTTCCTAAAACAACACATTTAACATCATCATCATCATATCCTGTCGGTCTCCTGTCCTTTCTGAAAGCCATAAAGACGACATTAGTCATTTAGATAACTTGTGTCCTCAATTACCATGGGGATTACTGAAACTACCATGAATTTAAGAAAATGGTAGAAATGAATCCAATCTGAATTTTAAAGCATTACTTTAGATCCCCTCCCTCTAAATGTATCAATAAACATTAGAAAGTGATCCTCCTGACTACCATACAAGTTTAAGAAGATAATATTGGTTTGAAAGAATTCAAAGCTATAAATAAACAGCAACAGGCTCTTTAACCAAGGCACTGTTAGTAACATGTAAACTAGTTGTTCACACTAATCCTAATATTATCACTTAATATTAGCAAATTCGATTTTATTTTTGAAAACATATTGATGTAAATACATACACATATCGATTTGTTGTATAAATATTGCAAATCAAAACCTTTATTCACTAATAATTACCAAAAATCGTAGTTCTATCTCCTGTTATCAATGCATTCACATTGCCCGCCATGAACTTCCGGGGAACGATCCCTCGTCTACATGAACCACGTGAAGATAACCGTTTTTGGACTTCCGGTGTCGTAACTCTTCTATTAAATAGCTCTGCACACCACAAACCCACTAAACTGATTACCCAAGATCCTCAGCTTGAAGCTTTTTGATTGGATGTTTTAGCCGCAATGCACGCTGGGATATGGTGTTGATATGATATGGAGATATGATATCCGACAACGAAAAATAAAATAATACCAGAATATTCAGAGTGTGCTTGCTTTTCTCTTTGGAAGTCATCACATAACGGCATTGTAATACACGGTTCGGCTGCATTAAATATTACACATCTGCCGTAATTCTTTATTTATAGAGAGAGACAAACAGGAGAACTGCTGCCAAAACTGAATACTTGACGTGGATCATAAATATATCAACAATTAAACAACATCTTCAATTTCTTTTCACAAAATACGTCTCCTTGCAGTATCAATAGTAATTCGGCTGACTTTTATATTTGATCCAATTGGTATATAGGTTATATTTACACCATAACGGTGCACAGCTGATAAAAAAGGACTTGTAGTTTTTAAAGATATTACTGATTTTCTTTGAATATAAGAATCTAAATACTGAGTTGAGAGAATAGTCAGGGGATTTGGGTGATGGGAGACACATCTATGGAATCACAATTTCAATAGCTTACTATTAAATGACGGATAGCCTATGCCTTTCTGTCTGTGATGTTTTACAAATCAGATATTAATGTGTAGAAGTAAAACAAGAGAAATAGTACAGCAATATCCTGTAAAATTATGTAAAAACATGAATAAAACTACACATCTTCAGATGTTATACATAAGTGTCTACACTAATAATACAAAGTTATTATTAGTGTGCTGTGTGTACCTTGTGTGCACCGCCTAGTGGTTAAAGCATGTTATTGAATTATTTTTGTTGAATAATCTTATTTGATCAAAACAATATTAAGAGTACATACTTTCATAGGGGGAAAGTAGAAGGTCAATGATAGAAATATAGAATATAAAAAGTCAAGAAGATACTAAGTGATCTCTACAATAAAACAGTTTAGTGCTGGATGTACAAAGATATTAATAGGAGGATGTGCAAAACAGAAAAACGAATTAACCTTTATTAACACATTAAAAAATACTTTAGGTTAAGGTCTTCTTTTAAACAAGAAAAAAGCTCTGGGGGTATCTATCTACAGATGAATATTAAGCCTGACAAAGTACTTAACGTCTAAAATATTGCTTTCCTGCAATGTTAACTATGTTGAAACACTTATTTTAAATGATATTATACACATTAATTATACTCTTATGTATGTAGATAGAATAAGAAATGTGCAGAATATGACAGTTTAATGGTGGAGGTATACAGTACACACATATTGATAGATGTCTGTTGAGGAACCTGCGACCCAAGTTGTGTATAAGATCAATACACCTTAGAAAACCTTGAAATCTTGAAAGGGATATGCAAAATAGCCATTATACAGTTTTTAATTAACTATTAGTAGAGAATAACGAGTAATGAATATACTTTATAAAGATCTGCAGATAAATGTTTAGTCTTCTCAAGCACCAACTATCAAATATCTCTCCTGATTGTTGGCACTTGACAATCACCTTCCCTGAATTGTATTCAGGTGTAACTAAAGTCTGCTTTAAGGGTTGTTTATATTCCACATCATTAATCAGAATCTGCAAAGTAACTCAACTAAATGTAGTGGAGTAAAAATACCAGGTTAACCTCTGAATTGTAGTGGAGTAGAATAACAAAGGAACAATGAGCTGTCGTGTGGGTATATATTAATGCTGCCCATTATGGATACAAGCGATTTTCACCCATTTAGTAATTACATGTTTTAAATGTGTACACACCAATGTGTTTCCTATCGCCTAAACCTCCAGGGCTGTACACAGTTTAATACTGTCAAGTTGTGTCAACTTCTACATTTGGGAAAAACGTCTTTTAAAACTACAATTCCCAGTAGAGACGTGCCATAGAGAACATGTTGCGAAACACAATAGCCAGCATGTGTAGTTCTGGTGGGGCGTTCGAGTCCAGTTTTGAATAGTCTGCCGTGGTTTCGTTCCATTTCAAAGAGCTTGACGCTCGGCGTAACCTTGGCGCAACATCACGGGGTTTGTCAACGGGACTGTAGTCCCAAACGATAGCTGGGGATTATGGGTAGTGTAGTGTCTTGGGCCATCCTAAATCTCGAAATGTCCCGTCTGTTTCTGGTGACTTTATTTACGGCTAAAAAGCATGCTAAAATGCCCAAGATTATAGAATTAAACGAATAAATAAAAACAAGGATAATTGTGTGCTATTGTTGAGTAAATAACAGTGTGTTATTTAGAAAAGAATAACAAATTAGAAGGAAGAGATTTTAAAAAATACAGATTTCAGTATTTTGAATCTCTAAACCCCATTTCTTTTCCTCAAAGACGACAAAAAAAGTCCGACATTATACGATTTAAAATAAAAACAAATAAATAAAAAGATAAAACACTGGCATGTAATACGTTAGAATAAATAGAATGGTTTTGAATAATAGATGACAGTAAAATCTACTTCACTTTACAGCCCCGCCCACTTTTGGGGAAACCAACGCTGTCATTTGAACGGCGATCAAGCCTGAAGCCACAGAGCTCTTCTGTTACTGTCCTTTCTTCTTAGAGGAAGTACAGAAACACGTAACTCTGGATTTGTTTTAATGTTTGAGGTGCAATGAACGACACAGCAGCTTTTTGGCATGTTAAAACTATTATGTTCTGCCTCGCACATGAGAGTAACAGCTGGCGAAATTACAGCCTCGCCTACTGATTTTAATTTAACCATATATCGAGCCCGATTGTCGATTTCAAAGGTGTGCTCTAAAATGATATTTATAAATGACTATTATCATTATTATAAGCAAGACAATAAATGGCAAAGATATGTAGAAAATAAACGTATTTGAGATACGTTCATAACAAACGTAACGTGGGAGTAAATACGTTTCTAGCTAAACGTAATTGAGAATGCAGTTTAGTTCTGTGGGAACGTAATTTTTAGGAGACAGGGTTGCCATCTGAGGTCCCTCATGTACCATCTCTGAATGAAGTGACCTCCTTTTGGAGCTGAACTAGTTTCAAAGACCAACGGATACAGCTCTCGTCACATTCAATATATACAGAGAATGGCGAGACACACGCATCCCCTAAAAGCTGCCTCTCCTCCTCAAAAGATGGCATTACGTTGAGCAGACGAAGCTTTAAATTAAAGTCAACACCCGGCACAGTTTGCATGGAGTTTTTCAGTCCTATTTGTTCTTCACGCTACCATCTGTCTGTCCACTGGCTTTTCACTGTTTAATCAGAGCAATGTGATGCGAGGAGGGTTGATCCGTCTGGAGATATACGTCCTCCGAGGCTTCTGGGAAGTAACTGTGGCTTTCTAGAGCACCTCTGAAAATGGAGGCTGCTTTGGGCTATGTCAGGCCTCCTTTCAAAGGGGGTTTCTGTGACTTTGAGGCATCTTGTATTAGACGAACACCGTCCTGGTAATGCATATGGGACAACGTGTTTGCTGGAAGCATTTTGAGAGTGACCTGTGTTTATTTTTAGCATGTTTTTTGGTCTTGAAACTAAACCTTGTTCTTCGTTTTGGCATTCTTTCTCAGTCCAATCATCCGTAAGAACGTCCTCTCCTGTCTTTCCTCCTAGCTCTTCTCCGGGCAGAGCTCCGCAGTAATCCCTTAATCAGAGCGTCTGGGATTACCACAGAAGCCTCAATTACGGCCCTCCATCACCACTGGCAATTGTTGAGCCTGCAGTATGTGATTTACATCCTCCAGCTAGTGCACTGATGAAGAACAATATGTACTAATGTGACACGCTGCTTTATCCACATAAAGACAACCCCAAATCTCTGACCAAACTGCCTGCAGTTGAGATGCATTGTGGGTAATGTATGCGACAGCTATATGGACAAAAAATTGAAATATCTTTGGTTCATTTGCATTGATTTAAAGTGTTTTAAATATTTTTTATGTTTCATAATTTAGTCTGACCTTTGTCTAACATTTGTTAGCCATGTTGTCGAGTCAATAGAAATTATTTTAATTAAAGCTTGAAACATATCAGAGTTTATCACTAGCTAAAGGTTGTATTAGCCACACTAGTGACTCAAAGGGTGGTTAGCCTAACTCTTAATTTGACATTTTCGTAAATCTTTTGTGAAATTATTTAACAATTTTCGGATGGATTGCCATAAAACTTGGCACTTAACTTCTTGCTCCCCTCAGGAGGAATTGTAATACCTTTGGCCCTACGTTAAACTTGATTATATAGCCAAAATCTGCTCAATGTTTCATATATATTCAAAAACCAGCTAAACTAATGCCATTCTCATCAGCCTTAGAGGAAGATTTAACATGTTTAGCATGCTAACAAGCTAAACTCAGATGCTAAACTCAGGCTGTGACCTGCGTCTTGAGTATGGTCCAGCCTCACAGAACTGTAAGTGTTGTTATTACACACAACAACATCATAATAGTGAAAAGAATAGTAAACATTACTGGGCTTTCAAAGTGACTCAGATCAGTTACACTGGTGATTCAGATTGAGTTGTGCTGTGTGGAAATACACAAGGTGTTCAATCGTACCCTCTTATACCCGGGGTAGTTACGTCTGTCCCAGAATGCACTTGGGGGGATGGGACGGGCATGAGTGTTTCAGAGTCTCCTGTTCAGCAGAGCGTTGGGAGGAAGGCAGAGCAGCCGGACGCAAAGCATGCAAATACAGAGAGGAACATGCAAACTCCCCGCAGACAGGAAGCTACAGCGCTGGTGATATGGGCTTCAAGCTGAATGCTCTCCCAACGACACACAGAGAGATCACTTGAACACATCGTACTGCCAAGACAGGGACCTCACATGATTTAACATCAAATTCAGTCCTAGAAAACATTTGCTCTAAGTGTTATAAGGTAGCTAGAGAGAAGGTTTGTGAAGTGAATAAACCAACATTATGGTGTCATTATTAGCTTGGGCTTAGAGACTACAACAGAATATCAGACTCTTTTCCGCTTGCTTCTGTGCATGAAGGCAATCCTACTTTCCATATTCCAAGTATTCCTACTGTTATAACACATTCGTATCTATAACTCATGCATGGATTTGCCTGTTCTGTCAAGCTAAACATTAACCCATGGCAGATAAAGGCTTTCACAAACCTTTTCCTTTTTATTTAAATTGAATTCATCTTTTTTTGCAGCAATTAGTTTATAATTTAATAAGTAAATTAGTAGATGATACAAAGAAAACTATCAGTTGATCATTTGAATTCTACGGAGCCCCTAAAGGGACATGAAAAAAAAAAGAGAGAGAGGGAGGAAAAAAAGTCGGGATAACGGGTTAGTTTCTCGTGCTCACGAGAAACTAACCCGTTAACCCGACTTTTTGTTGTTGAGAAAGTTTTTTTTTCCCTTTTCATTTCTCAAATGAGGGTGCATAACGACTCAACTGAGGATGCAATGCACCCTTGTGCACCCCCGTAGAACCGGGCCTGTCTGAGAGTCACGGACATTAATTCATAGATCAAAGCAGACTGGTTTACAGACTCTCCTGTTTTGCCAAACCGGTGCTTAAACAAGTTTGAAATATATCTCAAATAATGTATGCACTGTCATGTCCCCACGTAAACATAACAGTCTGTAATGAAATGGTTGTCTCCTGTGTGCTCCACTTCCTCCTTGGCTCACCGTTAACTTTCTCAAAAATGTGCGCACGAGGAACTAACCCGTTATCCCTTCTTTTTTTTTCTCTTTTTTTTGTTCATGTCTCTTTAGGGACTCCGTAGAATTTGCCTCAATAAGAGTATTGATGTTTAAAATGTTGCACCAGTTATATTAATGGCTTTTCTAAGAAGGTGTTGAGCAAAGGTTTGCTGCAGCAGGACAGACATGTACCTGCAGTCCGGTTTTACGGGTTATTTCTCTGCACTTTAACAAACGGAGAATCACCCGCTCTTTCCAGCAGTGGCTCTCATTGCTGCCTCTAAAACAGGCGCCTTAATTAACTGCAGCTCTGGAGAGACCCCATTTTTGGAAGTGCAATGACCTTCAAAAGTGTGCAGTGTCCTCCTTTCCCTCTCACTGCGTTATGGATGGACACTTTGCAGAAGCTCTTCCTCTCTGCTGCACAGCGCCGGCTGTCTTTCTCACACAAGGTGCCCATAATTCAAATGATGAGTCATATGTTCGTGGAGCTGAATGCAAAGCAGCTCAGCCCACGTTAGAGTCCAGGTTCCCTTCCTCTCTGACCTTGAACAATGATTCTGAAACTGCTGAAGGACTGGAGAGCAGGGCGTTGATCTTAGAGCAGCCATGTGTAGAATAATTAATTTATCTAAGTACCTGGAGAGAAGTCAAAAATCTATATCAGCCTTAATGGTAAAGACTTTAGGATTATAAACTGGAATGTAATGCTTTATAAAGGCAACATAAGGAAAAACAAGGCATATCATAAAGAACGTAGTTAAGTGCCTCTTTCAGGTTCAGTTATTTACTCAAATCGCATTTGGTGACTCAGTTGAGAACACACTCATGATTGAATTGAGCTATTATGTAAAGGCTGCACTGTGTGCGGCACTCGAGGAGAACAGTGGGGTCATAAAAGAGGGACCGCTAATCGTGTAATTGTTTCAGCACTACTCGGGATATTATATTGAATTCCCTTTGCAGGCAACAATTACTTACAAATACGACATTCTGACCTAAGGGCGGGATAAGAGAAAAGGGTTCTTCCTCTGGGGAGAATTAATGTTTAAGAAAATGTCAGAGGAGGTCGTCAATAATGAGCATCGATTCACTGTGGACCGCGAACATCGACAGCTCATTCAGATGTGTTAGCGTTTAGACCGAAGGCCACATCATCATTATTACATTGGTAGTATTGATTTCATGTTGTCCTTAATTTGGACTTTGATTTATTTTAGTCTCGAGTGGTGGTGAAAGATTACAAATGGCCTATAAAGCCGGACGAAGGATAGCCGTTTTCCACTGCTTTAATTACACTAACACCGGCGAAGATAAGCTGATCACCTCCAGGCTCCAGGCACCTGCTTGAGATATAAAAAAACTAAACAAGGATATTTAAAAAAAAATGTCAAACTATTCTTTAAACGTGGGGTAGGTAATTTCGGAGAAACCAGCTCGAGTGCGCTAGAATTTGAAAATACACAACCGGAGAAAATCTGCCACTTCCTTACAGAGCCCCTCCTCCAACACACACGAACGCGCACATGACCAATGAGGACACGAGTTAAGTTTGTGCCCCGATGGAAGGCTGACAGGCAGGTAGGCCATCCAGCTACTTTAGCCGGCTCAGATGATTGGTCGTGCTTTTTACAGTACTACAGCTTCCACAGATGACGTTTTTTTATGGATTTGTTGTCAAAGCACTTCAGATATTCATTGCTATCGGGGTGTTAAGAGCATTCCATGGAATATCACAAAAAGTGTATCTCGAGTCGGTTTCTCAAACTTACCTACCCCACCTTTAAAGCGCAGGAAGGAACTAACTTTGAAGTGAAAATATCACATTTGATTTTAGAGTACTTCACCGTATCTTAAAGAAAAGGTACCAGAATACGCAAACCAAACTTTTTGCAATCAAGTTTCGTAGAATAAAAAGACAATATCTGGGATTCTGCTGCATTGATTTAAATACTTTGTATGCTCCATTATTCAGTCTGACTTTGCCTGCATGTTGAGCCATTTTCCTTCTGTTTTGGGGTAAAAAAATACGTTTTTTCCGTTAAAGTGTGAACAATTGTTAGAATTAAACATCTGCTATTGGCTAGTCACTCTAATGAAATAGGTCGTGAGGAAACATAATTTTCTTTATAGTTAAGTATTAAAATACAAACAGCTGTTAATTTGTCTGCAGTTACTGGATCGTTTAGATGGGAAAATAGACATTTCAATCAATCAATCAATCAATGTTTATTTATATAGCCCAATATCACAAATGTTACATTTGTCTCAGTGGTCTTCACAGTGTGTACAGAATATCAGTATGACAATACGACACCCTCTGTCCTTAGACCCTCACATCGTACAAGGAAAAACTTCCAAAGAAAACCCAGTTTAAAGGGAAAAATGGGAGAAACCTCAGGGAGAGCAACAGAGGAGGGATCCCTCTCCCAGGACGGACAGACGTGCAATAGATGCCGTGTGTAAATTGAAAAGATAATACATTTGCAACATAGGTAGTCCAAATGTTTGGAAATGCATGTGTGTATAATAGGAAGATGAATCCACGAGGATATCCATCCAGGACCTATGATCCAGGACCACAGCCACGACTCAAGATCCAGCGCTCGCGATCCAGGACACAGGACCGCAGGATCATCCATGACTCCGGATCCCAGCGTATATAGACACCAAAAAGAAAGACATTTGGGGAAGCTGGGTTAATCGGAACATGAGTGTACACGGGTATAGACAGAGAGAAGGAAGAAGTAAGATGTCCCCTGACAAACTAAGCCTATATCAGCAAAACTAGGGGCTGAATCTAATCAGCCCTAACTATAAGCTTTATCAAAAAGGAAGGTCTTAAGCGCACTCTTAAAAACGGATAGGGTGTCTGCCGCCCGAACACAAACTGGAAGCTGATTCCACAAATGTGGAGCTTGATAAGAAAAGGCTCTGGCTCCCATTGTACTTTTAAAGATTCTAGGAACAACCAACAACCCTGCATTCTTGGAACGCAATGCCCTAGTAGGACAGTAGGGTATAATGAGTTCTTTAAGGTAAGATGGCGCCTGCCCATTAAGGGCTTTGTAGGCGAGAAGAAGAATTTTAAATTCTATCCTGTGTTCTATAGGGAGCCAGTGTAAGGCAGCCAGAACAGGAGTAATGTGGTCCCTTTTCCTAACTCTGGTTAGTACACGAGCCGCAGCATTTTGAATCAGCTGAAGCGACTTGATTGACTTCTTGGTACTCCCTGATAATAAAGAGTTACAATAATCCAGCCTAGAAGTAACAAATGCATGGACTAGTTTCTCTGCATCGTTTTGAGGCAAGATATGCCTGATTTTTGCAATGTTACGTAGATGGAAGTAGGCGGTCCTTGAAATTGATTTTATGTGGGCGTTAAAGGATAAATCCTGATCAAATATAACACCAAGATTCCTTACAGTCTCACTGGAGGCCAAATTAATGCCATCCATAGTTAGTATGTCTTTAGATAATTTGTTTCGTAGATTCTTCGGGCCAAGTACAATAACTTCAGTTTTGGTCGTGTTTAACATCAAAAAGTTTAAGGTCATCCACGTTTTTAAGTCCTTAAGGCAGTCTTGAATTTTATTTAGATGATTAATTTCATCAGGCTTGATTGATAAATATAGTTGAGTATCATCCGCATAACAATGAAAGTTTACAGAATGATTCCTTATAATATTGCCTAACGGAAGCATATATAATGTGAACAAAATAGGTCCGAGCACTGAGCCCTGTGGCACTCCATGGCTAACTTTGGTTTGCGTGGAAGATTCATCGTTAACACGTACAAACTGAGAGCGTTCAGATAGATAGGACCTAAACCAGCCTAAAGCAGTTCCCTGTATGCCAACTAAGTGCTCTAGTCTTTGCAATAGGATATCATGGTCGATAATATCAAATGCAGCACTAAGATCGAGCAAAACAAGAATAGAGACAAGTCCCTTGTCTGAGGCTATTAGAATATCATTTGTGACTTTAACCAGAGCTGTCTCTGTGCTATGATGTGTTCTAAAGCCAGACTGAAAATCTTCAAATAAATCATTGTTTTTTAAGTAATCACACAACTGTTTTGCGACCGCTTTCTCAAGAATTTTTGAGAGGAACGGAAGATTAGAAATAGGTCTATAGTTGGCTAAAACCTCTGGATCGAGGTTGTGCTTTTTAAGAAGCGGTTTTATCACTGCTACTTTGAATGATTGTGGAACATAGCCTGATAATAAAGACATATTCATAATATTTAATAAAGAAGTGCTAATTAATGGAAAAACTTCCTTCAACAGCTTAGTTGGAATTGGGTCTAACATACACGTTGATGGTTTAGAAGAGAGAATATTTGAATGTAATTGTTCAAGGTTAATGGCTGAAAAGCATTCTAGTTTACTATCTAGTGTAATATTAGAACTTACGATTCCGGGAGCTGTTGATAACACTATACTGGTCGAAGGCAAGAGGTCATTAATTTTGTTTCTAAGAGTAACAATTTTATCGTTAAAAAAGCACATAAAATCATTACTACTGAGTGCTAAGGGAATAGAAGGCTCAATCGAGCTGTGGCTCTCTGTCAGCCTGGCTACAGTGCTGAAAAGAAATCTTGCATTATTCTTATTCTCATCTATTAATGAAGAGTAGTAGGCTGCTCTCGCTTTACGCAGTGCTTTCTTATATTCATTAAGAGTAATATGCCAAATTAAACGAGATTCTTCAAGTTTAGTGGAACGCCATATCCTTTCAAGTTGTCTAGACTTTTGCTTTATTTTGCGGGTTTCGGCATTATGCCATGGAGCTAATCTATGTTGTTTTATTTTCTTCTTTTTCAAAGGAGCAACAGAATCTAATTTTATTCGCAGCGCATCTATAGCACTATCAACAACATGATCAATTTGGGGTGGTGTACATTTTGTATAAGTTTCCTCCCCTACATGCAGACATGCTATCGAGTTAAGTATTGGTTGAATCTCTTCCTTAAATGTGGCTATAGCACTAACAGATAGGTTTCTGCTGCAAGAGCTTTTGACTAATGCTTTTTAGTCTAGTAACAGTACTTCAAAAGTTACTAAGAAATGGTCGGATAAAGCAGGATTATGCGGTTCGACTAATAGTTGCTCAATTTCAATACCATAAGTCAGAACAAGGTCGAGAGTGTGATTATAACAGTGGGTTGGTTTATTTACACTCTGACAGAAACCAACAGTTTTGTGCACATTTGTGCTGCTCAAGATGTTGCAATACTAACGTCAAAGACAACACTATTATTTATGTGAAATTGGTTCAATTAAAGATGCGCTCGCAGAGATGCTCCGGGTCAGGGCAGGATGCGGCTCTCACCAATGATCCAGCTGGTGGATTACATAACGCCGCCTTAAGGCTTTGTGCAGAGCCGCATGGGCCTCTCACTAACCTCAGAAGGGAATTACATGCAACTTCCCCAATGTGTCTGCGGAGGCTGAGCAGAGGCTCCAGGCTCATCTGGAAACTGACTACACCACAACAGACACACAAAACCATTTGAAAAACATGACACACGCAGAGCTTCACGCCTCATTTTTCCCGCACCGTGTCAAGTCTCCAGTCGCTGAGATGTGTGTTTTTTGAACGTCCGCTGCCTACACAACTCTCAGGGATGTACTGCAGGTTGTGTGGGGATTTTTTTGTTGTCTAAATGTATGACAGATTAGACACGCCTCTGTGCAGCCGACATCGTGCACTTCATGGTAAGTGGAACATGGAGCAAGTGCATGCAGCAGCACTCTGTGACGTCCGCAGTCACAGTCGCTCCATCATTCCCTCGCAGTTTGAAGTGCGTTACATCAGCAGAGCGCCGGGGGGAACATCCAGAGGGGTGCTGAGGTTATGACTGCTGAGAGGGCAAAACACACTTATTGTTGATGACATCTGCGGGTCTTGGCTCGCTAACAAACACTTATTCTACTATGTACTGAAGATGTGGTGGTTCTGTTATATAATCAGTCAGACAAAGTAATACTACACTGTGAATATGCTACAAGAAAAGTCCTGTATTTAAAAAGCTGCAGTGGTGGAGAGTAGATTTAGTCAAGTGTACTATTTTTATATTTTGCCATACTTGTACTTTACTTTACCGTGTTATGAAACTCACTAATTCTACTCCAGTATAGTTCAGACTCAATTACTTCACACTTAGCTACGAATAGGATATAAAAAAAACATAATATGCTGATATTATATGATATGACATTGACAAACTTCAAGATTAAAATATTCAGAATAATAATATTCTGTTTTAACACAATTATTTTGATACTCGTAACTTTTTTAATTCAAGACTAATACAGGAATATATACAGATTTGTTATACATATATATTGTCGTTATACTAACTGAATTTTCCTTTACTTAAAACAAATTCTGGATTATATTAGATTAGATTAGATTTCTACTGCTACGAGTATAAGTACTGAAAACAGTGCAGATAACGAGGTAATGTGCAAACTATTTACAAATGTATATGAATAAATAGTGAGATATGAACATGCAGTAAAAACGGGTATAGCTCAGTTATGGACAGTAGAGGAAAGTATTAAAACACTAGATCTGACATGTAGACTGTAGGAATGTATACTACAGGTCAGTGATGGGGGGGGTGCTTCTTCAATGTCCTCTCTAACATCCTAAATCTATGTCTGTTATCACTGCGGTGGATGTTCTCCGTCTGACATCTGCATCCCCCCCCCTCACTTCGTCAGCGGCCCCCAGACACGATGTCCTGCTTTGACTTTGGGATGGTCCGCCTCTCAGTCAGACGCTCAGAGAACACGTTCATTTAAGACCTGGGGACCCTGTATGACATATTTTCACAACCACCAGACAACGAGATATTTCTTACTCATGTTATGCTAATTTCCAGGTTCGTATTAGGATGTCGTTCCTCTACTGCGACATGTCTACATGCTTTAATGTTCAGAAATGTCTTTATTTCTCTCATACTGCCTGTCTTTTCACCCTCTGTCTGAAACCAGAGCCCAATTCATTTATTATTTTTCTACAAACGTATCGCTTACTTGTTTTACAAATTGTGAGAAAAGGCATACGAATTACCCAGAGCCCAAAATGACCCCTTCAGAATGTGTGGTTTGTCCAACAACAGTCTAAACCTCACCGTTCTTACTTATTAATACAACTTATAGAAAGTAAAAGCTGCAAATCCTCACCCTGTCAATCAATTAAACAGCTTAACTTGAATTGATTTTCATAAATTGTTTGTGAAAAAGCCTTAAAGAAAGTGAAGCTGTCAGTTAAATGCGATAAGGAGAAGTCTCATGAGGAGAACATATACAAATTAAATACAAATATCTCAGGTTTAAATAACTGTACTTTGTTAAACTCCACTTCCGGTCTACAGAAAAACGTTTCTTATCACCATCATACTTGCTTGAGTATTATTCTGTAGCGGACATGAAAACAATCATTTTGATTGAGTCTCGGGACGTTTTGTTATCAGGGTCAGAAAGAAATTGTCTGGTGTAAAAGAGTTTTTCTAAATCTCAACAAATCCATTAAAAAGAACCAGCAATGAATCGATGCTAACAAGCGTCGCCAAACAATGATTCCTCCGAGTTACAGAGCTCCACTGTTGTCCACAAAACTCATCAATGAGCCGCACTGTTGCACCGGGGGACACGTTGCTTCATCAGCATCAACACACACACACACACACACACACACACACACACACACACACACACACACACACACACACACACACACACACACACACACACACACACACACACATGTATTTTTTAATGCAAAAATTGTATAACATGTTGTGTTGAGCCTCTCAAATATGGGTCCGGTAGAAACCATGTATCTCCATATGTGTTGATTTTGAGTGTTTGTGATAAACTGAAGGATGAAGTGTTCCTTTAGGAGAAAATTGCCCTATTTCTGAAGCTAAAAATACAACTGAAAAGCCCCTTGGAAGATCCTGAAAAGGATTCGTCACAAAGCCGAAAAGTGGGTTGTTCTTCTTGGAAACGCATAGAAAGTTGAGAGATGTGTTGTTCTCACAGGACGGGGACAAAGCTACAAGGACTTAAAGATCCTTCAACATCTATAGCAGTAACATGCAACACATGCAACATACACATTCATGCAGCAGTCAGTCCCAGAAAGTGTGTGTGTGTGTGTGTGTGTGTGTGTGTGTGTGTGTGTGTGTGTGTGTGTGTGTGTGTGTGTGTGTGTGTGTGTGTGTGTGTGTGTGTGTGTGTGTGTGTGTGTGTGTGTGTGTGCGTGTGCGTGCGTGCGTGCGTGGGTGGGTGTATGCGTGTGTGTGTGTGTGTGTGTTTGTTTGTTAATAGGGGGCGGGTGAAGCACTTGGTGTGCTAGAACTAGTCTGGGGGCGTGGACAAAGCTTGTGTGTGCGCGCGCGTGCGTGTTTAAAATGATGGCAGGTTTTCTCCTCCAGGCAGCTGGAAGTCACATCGACTCACCCCGAACACTACATAATCGAGAGAGAGAGAGAGAGAGAGAGAGAGAGAGAGAGAGAGAGAGAGAGAGAGAGAGAGAGAGAGAGAGAGAGAGAGAGAGAGAGAGAGAGAGAGAGAGAGAGAGAGAGAGATTCATTTGTCAAAGTCAATTGAGAGCCATCTTGGGGGAGCTACAGCAGCGGCAGTAAATGCTATGATTACTGTCTCTCTGTGTGTTATGTAATCCTGTTATGCCCTCTTGAGAACACTGTGCTCACATAACACCACACATTCTCATTTTCCTTTAAACCGCACTTTGGATAACTGGTGGGAAAACAACAAATGTGTGAAATTGGAGGGTTTTCTCTGTTCCGCTTTAATATGAGAAATGTCTGGTACATTTGTAATTGTTTTAACCAGATCCTTTGACACTTTTAATAATCCTGCACCATTTAACACATACATATTTTAACTGTAATGTATGTGAGTATATATTTACTGATATATATATATGTTTTACTCCTGCCTTGATTACCTGCTGCTGCTGTAACATATATAATCTATACCCTTTCTTTCACTTTTAATATAACGAATACAATAGTGGATCTTAATTGATCACCTCCATTTCCATAAAAAGGTTTTATATTTAAGAAAATAAAGTAGAGGCTTGTATTTTGAAAACCGGTCAACGCCGTTGCCTGTCAGTCACTGGCTTCTGCGTTACCATGGAAACAACCTTGTGGCTCCACTCCGAGTCTAATTCTGTAGAAAAGAAGAAGCTTGTGCAGAAAAAGCAAGAAAAAATAAATAAGAAATAAGAAACCCAACAACAACAAAACATGGCCGCATGTATGAGTCATCTGCTAACACATACACTCGGCAGCTTTATCACAGCCTGTCAAAGCTTCCCCGGCACGATAATTGTAGCTTAACGCCTCGCACGAGAGAACAAAAGCAACACCAGACTGTCAGGGGGGGAAGACCACGAGAGGAGGGGACACCCACCTCTGACTCCCCTCCATCAAAGCTGCAGCCGGGGTGAATTACACCCGGTTACATCGTGAGCGGGAAATTATAACGAGAAATCTGCAACTTTTCAGAAAATCAAGTCGTTCTTTTAAGCAAATATACCAATTATTCTCTAGTGTCTCCAATGGGAAATGTTCCCGCTTGACTCCAGTTTATTTCATCTCACAGCCAACCTATTCCTGTGATTGCAATAATTGGGAATAATAAGGGAATTGCATTCAATTTGGTAAATGGACTGTACTTATGTCGCGCTTTATCAGTCTTTACGACCCCTCAGAGCGCTTTCAATTAATCAATCAATCAATGTTTATTTATATAGCCCAATATCACAAATGTTACATTTGTCTCAGTGGTCTTCACAGTGTGTACAGAATATCAGTATGACAATACGACACCCTCTGTCCTTAGACCCTCACATCGTACAAGGAAAAACTTCCAAAGAAAACCCCCAGTTTAAAGGGAAAAATGGGAGAAACCTCAGGGAGAGCAACAGAGGAGGGATCCCTCTCCCAGGACGGACAGACGTGCAATAGATGCCGTGTGTAAATTGAAAAGATAATACATTTGCAACATAGGTAGTCCAAATGTTTGGAAATGCATGTGTGTATAATAGGAAGATGAATCCACGAGGATATCCATCCAGGACCTATGATCCAGGACCACAGCCACGACTCAAGATCCAGCGCTCGCGATCCAGGACACAGGACCGCAGGATCATCCATGACTCCGGATCCCAGCGTATATAGACACCAAAAAGAAAGACATTTGGGGAAGCTGGGTTAATCGGAACATGAGTGTACACGGGTATAGACAGAGAGAAGGAAGAAGTAAGATGTCCCCCGACAAACTAAGCCTATATCAGCAAAACTAGGGGCTGAATCTAATCAGCCCTAACTATAAGCTTTATCAAAAAGGAAGGTCTTAAGCGCACTCTTAAAAACGGATAGGGTGTCTGCCGCCCGAACACAAACTGGAAGCTGATTCCACAAATGTGGAGCTTGATAAGAAAAGGCTCTGGCTCCCATTGTACTTTTAAAGATTCTAGGAACAACCAACAACCCTGCATTCTTGGAACGCAATGCCCTAGTAGGACAGTAGGGTATAATGAGTTCTTTAAGGTAAGATGGCGCCTGCCCATTAAGGGCTTTGTAGGCGAGAAGAAGAATTTTAAATTCTATCCTGTGTTCTATAGGGAGCCAGTGTAAGGCAGCCAGAACAGGAGTAATGTGGTCCCTTTTCCTAACTCTGGTTAGTACACGAGCCGCAGCATTTTGAATCAGCTGAAGCGACTTGATTGACTTCTTGGTACTCCCTGATAATAAAGAGTTACAAGCTTTACAAGCTTTACATACTACAAGTCATCACACCTCAAAAGTCAACTTTATTGTCAATCTTCCAGTTTGTGTACAGACAGAGATCGAAATACCGTTTCCCACAATCCAGAATATAAAAACAAATGTATGTAAAAATATAAGTTCCAATATGTATATACCTATATACAGTCAAAGACACATTTTGACATCACATGACATGTCACTTGTTAGACGCTTTTCTCCAAAGCAACTTACATACTCAACACTGTGGACAATCCCCACAGGAGCCATTTGGGGTGAAGTGTCTCAGGGACACAACGACATGCTGACTGCAGTGGGGTTTGAACCTGTGACCCCCTGATCTGAACACCAACGCACAACCCACTGCACCACACGCCTCCCCATGCGCACACATTAAGACTTACATAAAAACACAACAATCAAAATGTACAGAATAACAGTCCCTTCGATTCATTCATACAGAGCAGTCCCACTTGCTCTAGGGAAGCTAACACTTCGGCCCGTCACACAGCGGCGTGCGTTGACGCTTGCCGGCGGCGTGTCTGACACTCGACCAACAACCAATCATGACTCTCCCGCCCCTGACACACAAGCAGCGGTTTGATTGGCTAGAGCTTGTACTGGCATATGATTCGATTGGCTGACGCTTCTGCCGAGGCGTCAAAAGTTGAACATTGCTCAACTTTTGCAGCGAGCCACGCCAGCAACGCTCCACGTCGCTTCCCACGATGCAGTTCGGCTAAAAGTGCCGTCACCCCATTCAAAGTGAATGGGCAGAAGCGTTGGAAGCTTCAACGCACGCCGCTGTGTGGACGGGCCGTCACACACCATCCGGAGCTACTCAGAGTTAAATATCTTGCCCAAGGATACATCGACATGTGGAGTGCACGGCTGGGATCGAACCAACAACCTTCTGGTTGACAGACGACCACATCCCCTCGCAGCCATAAGATACAGATGTCCAGTCTGAGGTAATGATGAACTGATTTAGTAAAGAGCTGTGACCTCACCAAACACATCTTTTGCAATAACTCAAGAATATAAATATCAATATGCATTTTCACACGTCTGATAGGATGCAATTAAGATGTGATGACATTTGAACACGGATGTTATTTCTTCATGTTACCATGTTTTTTTTAAGATAAGGTAAGATGGAAATGCAGTAGTTTTAACAGCAACAGGGTAAGAATGAAATTAGAGATTAATAAAAGTAAGGATAAAATCAAAGATAACAATTAAAAATGATAAAATAAGAAATGAATTCAAATGAACATATAGACGTATTTGGTCATGTGTACATATTATTACATGTGTGTGTGAGTACATGTGTGTATTTGTTTGTTAACACTGTACAATTAGCCCTTCCCCCAGTATACAGCACATAGATATTATCTTACCAGAATTCAATTATGTATTATGCAGAAAAGCACTTCAGGACTTTGTTCATGTTTCTCATGTGGAGCCTCATGGACTACAACTGCGTCTTGTTGTGCCACGCTGTGTTGCATAATGACAATACATGGTTAAACCTTTTAGATTTAAACTGACTGTTTGGCAGAGGCATACAAACGCGAGTCAGTAATTCTACTCAAACGTCACCGTGGACTTATATTCAACTTTATGTAATAATCATAATGTGGTATTGATTTTCCATGGTTGTTTTTACCGGGAAGAAAGTCTATTTATCAAGAAGTTATTTAGATTATATGATAATGACAGTAATCAGTAGTTTCAGTTGTCTGGTATACTATGGTGTACTCTCACTTATTCATACAGATTTGTACAGATGTCTGTGGATGTTTGTGTATATATTTACCGTTTTAATTATTCTAGAAAGTAATTGGCAGACTACTTGATAATGTAGTGGGCGGCTGTGGCGCTGTGGCGCAGTGGCGCAGTGGTATAGTGCGTTGGTGTTCGGATCAGGGGAGCACATGTTCAAACCCCACTGCATGCCGTTGTGTCCCTGAGACACTTCCCCCCAAATTGCTCCTATGGGGGTTGCCCACAGCATTGAGTATGTAAATCGCTTTGGATAAAAACGTCTAACATGTAATGTAATAATGACAGTAATTGTAACCCTATTTAAAGTCTTCCATCTATTCTTGAATAACCTAATCTCCCTTACATCAGTGGTAGTTAAAGATGTTAGAGAGCAGTTGTACCAGTAGTTATCTGGCCGTGCGCAGAGCGATGGTGTGAACTGAGAATAAGCTCCACTTTAATCCTCCTCCGCTCCACATGACCTCACTGTGATGCACAGACCACAGGACGCCGCCATTGGTGCGCCGCGTTCTCCCATGTGACCTGCAGCCAATCAGAGCCTCGCAGCGCAGCATACACCCCCGCAGTGCAGCCAGTGGTGTGGTGGGGGGAGGGGAGTGAGAGGAAAATTGTTTCTATGAATGGAAACACGGAGAAAAAAGGACACCGAAAATCCTGAGACCCTCACTCACACCTCGTCCCTTCACCCTTCTTTATTCTTTTATCCTTTGCTGACATATATATATATATATATAGACACACACATCTCTCTTCGTTTCCATAGCATTTTGTATAATGTAGGTACCAGTTAGTCTTTATTTTGCGACTGAATTCAAAACCCCAATATATCTCTTTTTAAAATCTGCACAGCCCTCCACTTTAAAATATAATAGACTGTATTTTGTCTCATATTCACTGGACTGAGATTTTACGTTTTTTATATATTTATATTTGTGTAAATATTTATTTAAAACATTTTTTTATGTTGAATAGTTTAAGACATTTAATACAATTATACTCAATAAAATACTACTAAATATAATGTAATTTAATATTAAGTTATTGCAAAAGCAACAACTTTACAGCCAAACATTTTAGTTGCAGCCACACATTTATTTAACAATGCCACTTTTCACAAGAACAGTCTCAATATATTGCAACACACAGAGGTGGGAGAAGGACTCAGATCTTGTACTTGAGTAAAAGTAGAAGTACCAGAGTGTAGGAATACTCTGGAAAAGTACACCATGTACCTCTGAATTGTAGTGGAGTAGAAGTACAAAGTAGACAAACACTAGATCACACTACACGGCATGTGTTTGTGTCTTACTGTACGTCCCTGACACTTTATTGTGGATATAAAAAGGTGACATATGGTCTGTTTATATTCTGACACAGAGACAGGACGGAGATGAGTCAGTGGAGTTATTTGTAGTGTCTGTGGTTTCCATGGAGAGAGGAATCATCTCGAGTGTGGCTCGACTTTATATTTGAACTTTTTCCAACAACGTACTGTACTGAGCGAGCAAAGGGGAAAAGAGATGATAACTGCAGATATGAAAAGTGAAATAAAGTAAAGGGACAAAAGAAAATGCAAAGCAAGACTGTTTATATGTTTCATAGAGTGTGCTTCACAGAAAAGTAGAGACCTTTGTCAGTCAGTTTTAACCGTCAGAGAGGACACATAATGCTCACTTTCAGGTTCATATTAGTATTTAGTGGCTCGACTGCGACATGTCTCCATATTTTAATGTTCAGAAAGCTCCTATATTCTTATATTATTACATTTGTATTATTACATGTCACTTGTTAGACGCTTTTCTCCAAAGCTACTTACATACTCAACACTGTGGGCAATCCCCACAGGAGCCATTTGGGGTGAACGACATGCTGACTGCAGTGGGGTTTGAACCACACTAACCCACTGCGCCACAGCCTCCATAAAAGCCAATTCAGTAATTAAATAGTGGAGTCAATGTGTTTTAATGAAGGATTTTTGATCTCTTTTTGGACCATGTGTTATTACTCATTACTCTGTGTGCTGTTTTACTTCCTCTGTTTTCTATGGCGGCTTTTCAAAGGAAGCACAGAGAGCATTTATGCAAGAAAGACACGCTTTGTGTTTTCTTCCTGCTACAGTTTCAACCAATTTGCATGTTTAACAGATGACCTATAAGAGGTCTGATAACCTGAATTCAGTTATAAACTCTAAAATACTGATACAGGGGGTCCGCGGGGTCTTAAAAAGTATTACAAGTTGTTAAATCAATTTAGCGAAAATGAAGGCTATTAAAAAGTATCAAACGGCATTTTCCAAGGTCTTACATTTTGTAGCTTGTTTTCAATAAGTATATAAATGGTCCAAAGAGGTTGTGTTCTACAGTCTGCCTGAATGTAATCATGGCGTAGGTGTGTAGTGTGATTCTGTGTAGTTTATTGATGGCATCCCGTTGGATTTGACGTCATCTGAACAGGACGTCGCGCGCTCACTGCTTGATAGCGCGAAGGTCCGTTTACGCCGGTTGCTAAGCAACATCGTTATGGGGAAATGCAAGTCTGCGTCCAAATGGTTGGAAGATGAGGAGGAAGGACAATCAATACTGTATATAGTCAATGTGAGGTGAAGTGTGTCGCCAAGGTAACCGGTTAGAACTCCAAGTGGCGATGAGGTCTTCAAATGTATGGAAAGGGTCTTAAAAAAGGTCTTAAAAAGGTGTTAAAAAGGTGTTACATCTGAATTCAGGATTCCTGCGTACACCCTGTGATAAACATATGCCCTTATATGTCTCAGTCACTAATGAGCAGAGCTGAATTCATTAAATGTTGGAGCAGTTTTCATTAATTACACCCATGTAATATTACACAGAGGCCGTTTAACACTAAATACACATCATTTAATTGAAGAATAAGTCCCTGCGTTACACTAAGCCGACCCCAGTTCATTCATTTGCGTAAATTAAAAGCACCGGAGTGACTATTTGCGTGTGCAACATCACGCCATCCAGCGTAGTATTACATGTGTGAGGATTCAGCTGCCACACCTTTAATTAAACCTAAATTAAACATTTACGGTTAAATCAATTAAAATTGTATTTAATAAGAAGTCCAAGAAGCGAGTGTAGCGTTGTGTGGGTACATCTCGAGATGCAGTAAGGTGATTTTTCTTTGTTTTGAATTTAGGATTGTATTCAATGCTTTAATATTTAATATTGTAATGGAGTTTTTGTATTAATACATCCAGTACAGCCTTAGCGTTTAGCATTAAGCCTTATAAAAAGCAATCTCTTGGCTGTGGACTTACTCAAGGTTATAACCCACTTAGTTCAGTTTATTAGAAACGGGAAGTACTTTCTGAAAATGTGACCCATTGGGTGTTTCTCAATGTCAAGGAAGGATGCTCCAGAGCCACTATTTCAAGGATGCTACGTCATCGAGTCCCGCCGAAGGACTGTTCCAATGTCCAGGCTCCTTGGAATTCTACCGAGCCCGGCGTCTTTCGTTGTGAGACATTTCGAGGCTGCACATGTGTATCCTCCGCGGTCTTAAAATTCCCACAATGCTTTGCGCACGGACCAATTTCCAAGATCTTTGGCGGAAATCGCGCTCCATTTAAGGCGGGGCCTCGCATATGACGCACACCTGCTAGCCTGTTCCACCGTTCTTCGTTTTCCGAGGCTAGGAAGGATTCTTGCCTCGCTTCTGAAGGACCTGACTCGGAGGGACATGTCCTACCAAGGAAGCGTCCTCGACATTGAGAAACACCCAGAATCTCCCACCTGTTGTCCCAATTAACCAATCAAGCATGGGCGGTTCTGGGGGAGGGGGGCCAAGTTACTAAAACAAATATTAAGAAATAAGATAACAACAAAGTTTATGTTGCATTAATAAGGTATTTATTTCCCGAAAATGTATTTTAATGTTCTGTATCTTCGGCCAAACTAACTAAAATAAATACAAATCTTAAAGTAATCGACATAAAGTCTGATTCAAACATGTTTTAACAATATTTGTTTTGAAGTTTTCAAATATAACGAACATTAGACATACATAACCCGGTCAGTCTAGGTGGCAGATACAGTGTACAATCAAATGAATGGGCATGTAAATAAACACAGGACAGTATACAGATGATACAGGGATAACAAAGTACAGAAATCTGAAAGAATATGACGCTTTATAATCTTATTACAAAGTCTGTTTCTACATCAAACACCAATAATGTTATTTTATGCGCTAAATGTTCAAATCTCTTCCTTCCTGCATTAAATGGGTCCCTCTCATTACATTAATGTCCCCATCGCAGCCCCCCCCCCCCAGGAAAATGAATCTAGAACAATCACTGAAATCAAGACCTCACAGATTAATGTATTAAGAGGTCAGTTCTCTCTCCTGATTGGTTACGACCTGCTCACCTGACCTGTTTTCATTCGACTGTTTCATAAACGATCCAAAAAAAGGCACCCCCCCCCCCCAGTCTGACTGGCAGCAGATTTATCAGATTTGTATTATTTGTGTCCAGGGCAACAATGAATACCTATTTCTATTTGAATGATCACACACCGTTGAAGAACAGCTTTGACCCTCGCTCATTAACCATAAAGCTGTCGACGTCACTTCAGGTTTATTTTCAACTTCATTTAACTTAAAGGGGCAGCATCCTGAAGTTGGTTACCATGGTTACCTACATCTAGAGATGACCTAGTTATCTAACAGCAAACCTTGAGTCCTTCAAACGACTCGCTATCTTTCTTCCTCCTCTTCCTCTTCCTCTTCTTCTTCTTCTTCTTCTTCCTCCTCCTCCTCCTCCTCCTCCTCCTCCTCCTCCTCCTCCTCCTCCTCTTCCTCATGATAAGTGCTATATGCTTGTAAAGTAACGTATACCTTATTATGAAACACTACATAACGCTGACAGTTTGTAAAATACTTCATATGTATCATTAATATTTCTGTTCTGTAATTTCTTATAACTGTTAACTAATTGATTTAATTAATTAATTAGTTTATTCGTTTATTGTTTATCATTCAACGTGGGCAGTACACATTAATCAAAATGCTGTTAATTTGACAAAGTGAGCCAAGAGGCTGTCGTCCCAGGACAGATGTTTCAAAGTCGTCATCAATTATTGCATTAAAAAACATATTGCCTGAAGGCGTCATCATCCCCAACTTCAAAGATATCTGCCTATCCGTGTTCAGTATATTAGTTAGAGAGATGTTCTTCTGTTATAGCTTTGACGACAGCAAACCACGTCGTTATGCAGTCAAATAAACTACGTGTTGTTGATCTCTTAAAGTCCCCCTATTATACTGTGTTTCATCAATATATCACAGGTCTCAGATATATACAGAGCCTGTCTCTGATTGGCTGAAACACCAAACGGATCATTGCAGCATTACCCATAATCCCCTCTGTTTCAGCCCTGTTTCCAAAGTGCTGATTCTCTGTCTGTTACTTTAGATGAAAATAAGGAGCCCCTCCCCACGCCCCTCTGAGAGAGATTTGGTTCAAAATAACTCAATGGTGCTCTAGGAGGAGATTCAGGTGATAAGGGGTGGGGGGTTACCTTGGTTGCTGATTGGCTAATGGCTACACATCATTATGACATCATAGAGTGGCCAAAATCTGATCAGCTGATTTTCAGACAGGTTTTTATAGAAATGGATCAAAAAGAGAGAGAATATTTGTTCCTGAAACTCTCAGAGTCTCTTTCCACAGAGGGGACACATGTTGATGTAGAAGAGACATGAAGAAGAGGGGACACATGGTGATGTAGAAGAGACATGAAGAAGAGGGGACACATGTTGATGTAGAAGAGACATGAAGAAGAGGGACACATGCTGATGTAGAAGAAACATGAAGAAGAGGGGACACATGTTGATGTAGAAGAGACATGAAGAAGAGGGGACACATGCTGATGTAGAAGAGACATGGAGAAGAGGGGACACATGTTGATGTAGAAGAGACATGAAGAAGAGGGGACACATGTTGATGTAGAAGAGACATGAAGAAAAGGGGACACATGTTGATGTAGAAGAGACATGAAGAAGAGGGGACACATGTTGATGTAGAAGAGACATGAAGAAGAGGGGACACATGTTGATGTAGAAGAGACATGAAGAAGAGGGGACACATGTTGATGTAGAAGAGACATGAAGAAGAGGGGACACATGTTGATGTAGAAGAGACATGAAGAAGAGGGGACACATGCTGATGTAGAAGAGACATGAAGAAGAGGGGACACATGTTGATGTAGAAGAGACATGAAGAAGAGGGGACACATGTTGATGTAGAAGAGACATGGAGAAGAGGGGACACATGCTGATGTAGAAGAGACATGAAGAAGAGGGGACACATGCTGATGTAGAAGAGACATGAAGAAGAGGGGACACATGCTGATGTAGAAGAGACATGAAGAAGAGGGGACACATGTTGATGTAGAAGAGACATGAAGAAGAGGGGACACATGTTGATGTAGAAGAGACATGAAGAAGAGGGGACACATGTTGATGTAGAAGAGACATGAAGAAGAGGGGACACATGGTGATGTAGAAGAGACATGAAGAAGAGGGGACACATGTTGATGTAGAAGAGACATGAAGAAGAGGGGACACATGCTGATGTAGAAGAGACATGAAGAAGAGGGGACACATGTTGATGTAGAAGAGACATGAAGAAGAGGGGACACATGCTGATGTAGAAGAGACATGGAGAAGAGGGGACACATGTTGATGTAGAAGAGACATGAAGAAGAGGGGACACATGTTGATGTAGAAGAGACATGAAGAAAAGGGACACATGTTGATGTAGAAGAGACATGAAGAAGAGGGGACACATGTTGATGTAGAAGAGACATGAAGAAGAGGGGACACATGTTGATGTAGAAGAGACATGAAGAAGAGGGGACACATGTTGATGTAGAAGAGACATGAAGAAGAGGGGACACATGTTGATGTAGAAGAGGACATGAAGAAGAGGGGACACATGCTGATGTAGAAGAGACATGAAGAAGAGGGGACACATGTTGATGTAGAAGAGACATGGAGAAGGAGGGGACACATGCTGATGTAGAAGAGACATGAAGAAGAGGGGACACATGCTGATGTAGAAGAGACATGAAGAAGAGGGACACATGCTGATGTAGAAGAGACATGAAGAAGAGGGGACACATGCTGATGTAGAAGAGACATGAAGAAGAGGGGACACATGGTTGATGTAGAAGAGACATGGAAGAAGAGGGGACCACATGTTGATGTAGAAGAGACATGGAAGAAGAGGGGACACATGTTGATGTAGAAGAGACATGGAGAAGAGGGGACACATGCTTGATGTAGAAGAGACATGAAGAAGAGGGGACACATGCTGATGTAGAAGAGACATGGAAGAAGAGGGGACACATGTTGATGTAGAAGAGACATGAAGAAGAGGGGACACATGTTGATGTAGAAGAGACATGAAGAAGAGGGGACACATGTTTGATGTAGAAGAGGACATTTTTTGAAAGAAGAGGGGACACATGTTGATGTAGAAGAGACATGGAGAAGAGGGGACACATGTTGATGTAGAAGAGACATGAAGAAGAGGGGACACCATGTTGATGTAGAAGAGATATGAGACGAGGGGACACATGTTGATGTAGAAGAGACATGAAGAAGAGGGACACATGTTGATGAGAGACATGAGAAGGGACACATGTTGATGCAGAAGAGACATGAAGAAGAGGGACACATGTTGATGTAGAAGAGACATGAAGAAGAGGGGACACATGTTGATGTAGAAGAGACATGAAGAAGAGGGGACACATGTTGATGTAGAAGAGACATGGAAGAAGAGGGGACACATGTTGATGTAGAAGAGACATGAAGAAGAGGGGACACATGTTGATGTAGAAGAGACATGGAAGAAGAGGGGACACATGTTGATGTAGAAGAGACATGGAAGAAGAGGGGACACATGTTGATGTAGAAGAGACATGAAGAAGAGGGGACACATGTTGATGTAGAAGAGACATGAGAAGAGGGGACACATGTTGATGTAGAAGAGACATGAAGAAGAGGGGACACATGTTGATGTAGAAGAGACATGGAGAAGAGGGGACACATGTTGATGTAGAAGAGACATGAAGAAGAGGGACACATGTTGATGTAGAAGAGACATGAAGAAGAGGGGACACATGTTGATGTAGAAGAGAATGAGAAGAGGGGACACATGTTGATGTAGAAGAGACATGAAGAAGAGGGGACACATGTTTGATGCAGAAAGAGACATGAAGAAGAGGGGACACATGGTTGATGTAGAAGAGACATGAAGAAGAGGGGACACATGTTGATGTAGAAGAGACATGAAGAAGAGGGGGACACATGTTGATGTAGAAGAGACATGAAGAAGAGGGGACACATGTTGATGTAGAAGAGACATGAAGAAGAGGGGACACATGTTGATGTAGAAGAGACATGGAAGAAGAGGGGACACATGTTGATGTAGAAGAGACATGAAGAAGAGGGGACACATGTTGATGTAGAAGAGACATGGAGAAGAGGGGACACATGTTGATGTCAGAAGAGAACATGAAGAAGAGGGGACACATGTTGATGTAGAAGAGACATGGAAGAAGATGGGACACATGTTGATGCTAGAAGAGACATGAAGAAGAGGGGACACGTGTTGATGTAGAAGAGACACTGAAGAAGATGGGGACACGTGTTGATGTAGAAGAGACATGGAAGAAGAGGGGACACATGTTGATGTAGAAGAGACAGAAACACGTGGATTGCATAATAGAGGTGACCTTTAACATGTTTGGAATGACCCATCTCTCTGTCCTCAGTAACAAGGGCTCTCTGGCTGCAGCTCTCGCCCGAGCCACGGCCGACAGCCTGCTGCAGAGCGACCTCTCCATACACCACCTCAACAAGACCCCCGAGGAGGGACAGGACCCTGTAACACGTGACACACACCCAGCTGTTTACATGGAGATGGATATCATTGACAGCCTCTGTTTTCCCTCGCCTCTTCTCTCTTTGGTTTCCTAATCACATCCAGCAGGGGAGTCCACACACACACACACACACACACACACACACACACACACACACACCTCGATTATGGCAAAAATCATGATCTCGATTATTTGGGTCAATAATTGATATCACGATTATTAAAAACTATTATCCATTTACTTTGAAAACATCAATTTATTGGAGAAAAAAATGTGAACAGTATGTTTTTAACAGTCGATTACCCTGAACTTTAAATATAATTCAACTGAAAAACCAATAAAAAAAAAATATTTGAAAAAAATAATAATAACAAATGATCGTTTTATTCCGATTACGTTGTTTTCCTAATCGTTGCAAGCCATAACCGTAATTGCGATTAAAATATGATTAATTGAGCAGCCCTAACACACACACACTTTAGCTAATGTGTTGCACTGTTGCAGGAGCCTATGAGCTAAGATGTTCATCAACATAACTACTGTAGCTACGAATGACAATTAAAGCCTTGAACCACAACGTCAAATTTAGGTCTCCAACTCACGTACACAGCAGCCTCCGCTAACCTCCAGGGTGTTTTCCCAGTTGTCCCCTGCAAAGCTGCACAGACTCGCTGTATTTCACCACCAGAGGCCAGAACTCCAGAAAACACTCAGTCCAAATCACTAAACCACATTTTGTTCATAAAGCCCAATATCAATGCCGATTTACACACGGCATCTACTGTCTGTCCGTCCTGGGAGAGGGATCCCTCCTCTGTTGCTCTCCCCGAGGTTTCTCCCATGTTCCCTTTAAACTGTGGGGTTTCTCTGGAAGTGTTTCCTTGTACGATGTGAGGGTCTAAGGACAGAGGGTCTAAGGACAGAGGGTCTAAGGACAGAGGGTGTAAGGACAGAGGGGGTCGTATTGTCATACTGATATTCTGTACACACTGTGAAGACCACTGAGACAAGTGTAACATTTGTGATATTGGGCTATATAAATAAACATGATTGATTGATTGATCGATCACTGCTTGTACACATGTCTCAGGGGGCTTTACAGACAGCATACCCTTTTTCCTCAGACCCTAGCAGCTCAGAAGGAAAAACTCCCCCCAACAAAACATTATTAATGGGTTCAATAGAAGAAACTAAGGACCTCTCCTAGGACAGACGTGCTATAGAAAATAGATATTACAGAATAAAAAGCGTACAGTTACAACGAACCGAGGAGGAGGAGGAGGAGGAGGAGGAGGAGGAGGAGGAGGAGGAGGAGGAGGAGGAGGAGGAGGAGATTATAATGAAAAATTATTTTATACATTTCAATATTAAGTTTAGTTGGGTTGAATTATTTTACAGCATCCACATATTTACCAATGATCTTCCCCGGTGTGTCGAAGAATATTATTAGAATATATTGTATTATTTATTTACTGACTCCTTTTCGAGTAACATTTTCCCAAAGAAACTGGGAGCCTTTTTAAAAACTGAAACTATATTTGTGATTTATTCAGTTGTTATATCTTAGAGCAGCGCTTCTCAAAGTGTGGTCCGCGGACTACTGGTGGTCCGTGAGCGCCCCCTAGTGGTCCGTGAGTATATCGGTAAAATTTCACATTTGAAATACATTTATTTATTTAAGTTTTCCGCACTCTCGCGGGAATATCTCCGCAATGGAGTGAGCTTAAGTTTCACTTCGATTGCATGATATAGCCCAGAATAAGCACCTTCATCACACATGTTGCCACTTGTTTGTACAATTTCAGGCGATTTGTAAAAAACTATGAGTTTTTGGATATTTGTGGAGTTAGGTGGTCCGCGAGTGTTTTTTTATTGGTTAGTGGTCCTTGGTATGAAAAGGTTTGAGAAACACTGTCTTAGGGTAACAAAGTATTGAGAGAAAAGATGTTTGGTCTTTTCATGGGATTTGTTGACATAAACAAAACGTCCTTGCTGTTTAAATAGCTCAAATACAGAGATGAAGAGATTATAATTAAACATTATTAATAATAAATAGTGTGAAAGAGATGCAGAATTTATAGCCCAAATGTCACACGTTAGAAAAGTTATGAAAAGTGTTCAATGTTGTCGTTCTTCACCTCGCTGTGTGTGTATTTTCAAAGTAATACTTCTGGCGTTGCATAACAGATGATCCCTGCCTGTTTGAAGTCGCTTCCCTGCTCTCTGTAGCTGTTTGCAAGGTGTTATGGGTAAATCCTGCTGCCAGACGCGACATCTTTATTTTGGAGCTGGAGATGAGGAAGGCGCTGTTTTGTGTAAGTTGCATGTAGTTTTAGAAGCTGGAGGGGTGGACGGAGGAAAATGGGACACAGTGTAGGCCGGTCCAGTTTTTGGGTGGAGCAGCGTGAGAGAGAGAACGCTGGCAAATGACAGGAGAGATTATTTTTCCACCTGCAGCTAACATTAGTAGGTCAAACACACACACAGCCCCAGTCTTTGTTACCAGGGCGATGGAGCCCTGGTTCCTCGTCCTGCTCCACTAATTTCTCAATAACAGCTTCTGAGAAAAAGTAAAACGGGTCCCTGCGGGGCGTGACCCTCCCGGAGGACGGGGACTTTTCAAAATGTGATTCTTGACAGCAGAACAAGTTGAATGCTTTTAGTTAAACGTTACAATCTGTCAAAAAGGATCTTATTGTGTTCTTTATTTATTTTCTACAACATAGGGGTCACGCTTTTTACAAGTTAATAACATCATATACTTTTACCGTGCCATATTTAAAGTTGAATAAAAGATAAGGGTGTTATGTGACACTACATTATCAATTAAAGTAGGTCAGGCAAACACGTCACCTTCTTGTAACATTTCCCACACCAACCACTAACATTTATTAAAACAAGTAATTGTCAGACTAACTTAATAGCGTAACTAATCATTATTTGCAGCCCTCAGAAAAAAATATATATCCGACACTTCTCAAATGGAATAAAGAAGTAACTGATCAATGATTATAATAGATGTTGACAATTAATATGTTGCATACCCCAAACATTGCTGTGGTATTGCCAAGAGATAAGGAGTTAGTTGATGGTACGACACCACTAAACCACGAAGAGAAATAGTTTAAATTTTTTAGAAATTCAAAGAAGAGAGGTTGGGGAAGTTTTTATGATGTTTTTCGTTTCGTTTTTTTTTTTTTAGCTACACATTGCTTTTACTAATTACGGTCCCTGAACAAAGACAGCTGTTTGACTGATTGGTGTGTGTGTGTTTGTGTGGTGTGGTGTGGTGTGTGTGTTGTGTGTGTGTGTGTGTGTGTGTGTTGTGTGTGTGTGTGTGTGTGTGTGTGTGTGTGTGTGTGGTGTGTGTGTGTGTGTGTGGTGTGTGTGTGTGTGTGGTGTGTGTGGTGTGTGTGTGTGTGTGTGTGTGTGTGTGTGTGTGTGTGTGTTAGAGATGGAGTCGGTGAAGTTGGCCTGGTTGGTGTTCAACCGGCTCTTCGAGGTGTGCTGCCTCTGGATGAAGGACCTGCCGTACCGCCGCCGCCCGCAGCCGTACTACGAGACGTCCATCCACGCCATCAAGAACATGAGGCGCAAGATGGAGGACAAAACACGTCATCATCCCCGACTTCACAACTCGCTCTTCAATGTTCAGGTATGACTCGAGATGGCAACAGTGCACACATCCTTTACTCAAGTAGAAGTACAGATACTCGTGTTTAAAATACTCTGGTGAAAGTAGAAGTACTCACTAAACTTCTTTATTCAAGTCAAAGTAAAGAGGCTTTGAAGTGTACTTCAGTAGAAAGTACCCATAACTAGCAGCTTGTTTTAAAGAGTACCTGACCTCCCTTTATATTAATAGAACAATAATGTCATTGTTAGCTAATGAATGTTTCCATGCTGAACAACGGCAACATGACAACGTTTCCATTGGTCCCTCTTCTTTAGAGAAGACCAGGAAGTGATGGATACACGGATCGTGTTCAAATCAATAGGCACGCAGTGACTCTAAAGAATAATGATCACGCACCAAACACACATTCAGACTAAAGGAACCAGCTGTTTGGGAAATGAGAGAAGTAGAAAGTACAGGTATTTGAGTTCACATGTAAGAAGTAGAAAGTACAGGTATTTGAGTTCAACATGTAAGAAGTAGAAAGTACAGGTATTTGAGTTCAACATGTAAGAAGTAGAAAGTACAGGTATTTGAGTTTCAACATGTAATAAGTAGAAAGTACAGGTATTTGAGTTCAAAATGTGAGAAGTAGAAAGTACAGGTATTTGAGTTCAAAATGTGAGAAGTAGAAAGTACAGGTATTTGAGTTCAACATGTAAGAAGTAGAAAGTACAGGTATTTGTGTTCAACATGTAAGAAGTAGAAAGTACAGGTATTTGAGTTCAACATGTAAGAAGTAGAAAGTACAGGTATTTGGGTTCAACATGTAAGAAGTAGAAAGTACAGGTATTTGTGTGCAACATGTAAGAAGTAGAAAGTACAGGTATTTGTGTAAGAAGTGTAAGAAGTAGAAAGTAAAGGTATTTGGGTTCAACATGTAAGAAGTAGAAAGTACAGGTATTTGTGTAAGAAGTGTAAGAAGTAGAAAGTACAGGTATTTGTGTAAGAAGTGTAAGAAGTAGAAAGTACAGGTATTTGTGTTCAAAGTGTAAGAAGTAGAAAGTACAGGTATTTGGGTTCAACATGTAAGAAGTCAACGTAAAATGTCTTCAGAAAAAAATAAGATGGGATTAAATTAAAAGAAAGTTTCATCACAAAACAAAATTATATCAATTATTTGGAGAACAATAAGATATTTCTTTATCTCATAAAGTCTACCACAATAGGATATTGATTCAATTCAGTGGCCCTGCACAAGACACCCATTTAAACAATGCGTTATGTATCAAGCAACTCAAATATGATCCACAATTGAAATGCTGATTTCTTTATGAAGGAAGTGTGCTTGGGTGGAAATGGTGACATAGATAGGGATTTCCTAAATGAAAGCATACCTTAAAGATGATGATACAGTATGCATTGCAGTTTTAAACCACTAAAACAAACCTTTGATTATTATATGTACTCCTTTAAGACCTGAAGTCTTTGTGTTATTGAATCTATCTGCTAAATCACCCTTTTTGTCTCTCAGGATCAGGAGGAGCATGCTTACTTTGCCGTGTTTGACGGTCACGGGCGGTGTCGACGCTGCGATCTACGCTGCCAACCACCTCCACGTCAACCTGTTCCAGCAGGAATGCTTCAGGACAGGACCCGATGGAGGCTCTCTGCAAAGCCTTCAGAGTCACCGACTTGGCATTTATGAAGAAGGCCCGACGAGAGGTAACCGCACCTGCAAACAACAAAACCACAAAGTGTAAACTATTCTACTATTGTAAGATAAGATAGGACTATATTTATCCCGAAGGTAATTGTTGTGCCAGAGTTACAAAAAATACCATAAACACAGCAGCATAATAATAATAAAACTGTACACTAACAGTGCAGTCAAAAAGAGCAATCCAATATCCACAGGAAACATAGACGGTCACTTAATTAATGTAAATATTAACAGTATTTAGATGGATTTAGATTTAGCAGATACGTAATTGCACATTATGAGTGAACCTGCTACCAATATTACTGCTGATGCTCGTACTTCTTCACTACATGTTTAGGTGTTTCATGTTTTAAACATGACAAAATGGCTTTAATAAAGTTGTTCATTCAGCTGTACTTGCATAAACAGTTGGGGTAGAGAGAAATCATAATCTCTTCATTTGAAAACGTGTGGGGTAACAAGAACTGGTGTTGCAGCTGCTGCTTGGTGTGCACATTAAATACTGTAACGTGTGTGTGTTCGCAGCACCTGCGTTGTGGGCACGACGGGCGTGGTGACGTTCCTTCGGGGCCGCACGATGTACGTCGCCTGGCTCGGAGACTCCCAGGTGATGCTGGTCAGGAAAGGGGAGGCGGTGGAGCTGATGAAGCCACACAAACCAGACCGAGAAGGTAACACAACCGGTTCCACTTTAGCGTCACACAGGCGAGGTTTAGATGAGAACAAAATAGCTAAAAAGAATTTGATCATTCATTTAATCACGGGCGTCAAACTCAATTTCATCGCGGGCCACATTCGCATTATGGTTCACTTGTATCTTTAACGACTATTCAATATATATATATATATACATATATAAATATATAATATATAAAAATATATATATTATAGTACATTATTGCCTCTGCATTGGATTATTATCGAATAGGGTAATAACTTCTTAATTAACTAAGTCTGAAAGCAGAAGTTATGGAAAATAATTGCAAGTCTCTGCAGTGCGCATGTCACAAAATGAGATGCATTCTGGGACATGT
>NC_047516.1:24232420-24307462 GCF_902827115.2 Pseudochaenichthys georgianus
TTGAATGTCTTTAAAAAAATTACACATTCAAGCTTCACCTTAAAAATGGCATCAATTATTATACTCGTTCACTTCAATGTAGTACGTATGGGTATTTACACAAAAGGCGACGCTGTAAATGATAACTGTTCAATCAAAACTGTGTGGCAAATGATCTTTCTAACAAAGTTCCCGTTTAGTTTTATTTAAGGTACCTGGGCAATGTTGGCCTGGGAGGCCAGGCGGATCATGATGTCCAGTTTCTCCAGCTTCACATAGATGGGGTCGTTGTACTTCACAAAGAAAACCTTGATCTCCTGCTTCAGGATCTCAGGCCTGCACACAGAGCAACACATGACATATTAGACTGTGGGAAGACCTGATCCTAAAGATACAAGTTGGAGAGAAAGGCCTGATGGTCTGAAAAACATATAATTATGTTATTGGCCGGAATTTTTTTTATTTGGGTCACCCTCAAGTCAGAATCAGAATACCTTTATTAGTCCCACAGAGGGGAAATGTACATTGTCACAGCAGAAGAGCCACAGACAGCTTAATGTTACCTAAAAAGCATGCATAAAAAAAGTATTAAAGAAGTCCTTTTCTAGTTAAATTCAGATATAGGACTTTTAAGGACATTCTTAATGCGCATTTGAAAATCAAAGAGAAACCTTCACAATAAACAAAATTAAGGAAAACAACAATTTTGCCCAAATTTGGTTCCCATGTTGTCACTGCCATAAGGCGCTTTCACACCAAGTACTTTGCCGTACTTAGTTCATCAGAACTCTTTAGTTCTCATGAACTAAGTACAGATCGCGTTCACACCGGAATAAGTCCCTGAGGGAGGATTAGTCAAATGAAGCCGCTGACGTCACTTCTTCTTCTTCTGCTTTGGGTTTACTGGCAGGCCGCAAACAACTTCATGGTGTATACTGCCACCTGAAGTCCCCGGCCAGAAGTCCCCGGAGTTGGGGACTGGCTTCAGTAGAAGCTGCTGGGACTCCCTGCACCTTCCGAGTAAATGGGAGCGGTGGAGTGATGAGGTGTTGGTGTTTCTGAAGATTTACTCTTCAGAAACACCGACACCTCCTCATCTCCACCGCTCCCATGTTTTCTTTTGTGTTGCCATAAGTTATTCTCTCTCCGTTTGTGCGCTGGGCTAATGCTAATGCTAATAATGCTAATGCCAGCAAATACAATGGCGGCTTCACAAAACCTTTTGGGAGTTTTACGGGGCGTGGTTTGCAATCCGCCCAGCCAATCAGAAATGGGAAGCTTTTTCTCCCATGAAAGTACCTGCTCTCTAGCAGGGACAGAATAGGCAGGGGGTGAAAAGGTTTTCATGAACTAAGTTCTAGTTTTTTTGGTGTGAACGCACATTTTCAGAACTATATCGGAACTATACTGGGAAAAGTACTCCGGTGTGAAAGCGCCTTATAGACTTCTGCTCGGAGTATCCCAACTATAAAAACAAAATGAGTGTTGTTCTGCTTTCTGTACTTTAGCTACAGGCTAATCCATAATATCATAAAAGGTAGGATAAAGTTAATTGAGTGACAAAAATACAGCTTCTATAATTTGTGAACACGCACCTTTTCTGGACGATGAGGTTGATGTTCCTCAGAGCCACGTACTGGACCTCCGGCTCTCCGGACAGCAGGGTGACCAGCGGGGGGGACAGCTTCTTCAGCAGCGTGTTGTAGTAATCCGAGTCTTTGGGCAGCAGCTCCAAGAACTTCATCAGCACCTTCACAGCCGACAGCACCACGGCTGAGTTGGCATGAGACAGCCGGGGGGTGACACGCTCACAGATGCTTCAAAAGGGGAAGGAGGGAAAGGTGAGAGTCAGTGAGGAACAAAAAACGTTGACAGGACGTGTGGAGGAAATTCTTAAGAGAAACTGATAAATGATTCATGGACAAAGTTATGTAGGAACAGAGCCACTTCATCCTCAGAGGAAAAAATAAGTTCTGCACCCCGAACACAGCTTACAGCTTACTTATATATTCATGAAAGGAAACAGCCCACTGGTCCCATCATTAAACAATAAAACCCCTAATCCTCAACCATTTGCAAATCCCCCTCTTACACTTCCCTTTGCCCTCCTGAAATATAAATCCTTAACATATGACTCTGTTAACCACATACAAGATTACAAATACAATTTAACAGTGTAAAAGGCAATCAGAGTATAAGACTATATGTTTTAAATGATTATATATTTATTTCAACAAGGACCATGCATACAAAAGAGAAGATATGAATTATGCCAGATTATAGTTAATAGCTCATTTCCACCTGCAGTCCTGAGGCCGGTGCATCACAAACAAGGCGGTCAACCAGCACAGGCCTACATCCCATACTCTGGTTTGAGGTGTCGTTACCTTTGGGCCTCGCGCTCGTCCTTGGGGTTGTAGTTGGACAGGCAGTCGAGGATGAAGATCTGTCCCCACTCGGTGCACTCGTTGAGCGCGGTCAGCAGCTTGTTGATGTTCTGAGGGTTCAGGTCCAGCAGGTTGCTGTTGGGGTGAGACTCGCTGATCTCAGACAGGGCAGCCACTGCATTGGCCACCACCTGCAAGAAGGAGATGTGATTTTAATGTCATCAAAAACTGCACTTTAAGACCCCATTTACACGCAAACGCACCGAATACGATATCAAAAAAGTCTTCCCTTCACACGAGACCGCTCGGAAGCGCTGGAGACGCTGTAGTACATATGCCGGGCCTGTAAGTGGCGCTGTACTTCCGCCACAAAATACATCAAGAAGACCCCCGAGCATGGTTGCCCTTCTGTTTATGTCCCGCGGTGGATTTAGCAACATGTAGTTCATGTAGTTCTCCATGTCCACTTGTTGCTGATGGTTGTGGTAGAGGAGCTGTAGATTTTGCACTAACATCTGTAGCATGGTCAGTAGCAGCAGCTACTGACCACGCTACAGCAGTGAGCAGCACAGGTGGGAGGAGACGGGACTATGGCTTCATCGTTATCAGGAAATGATCGTATAGGGCGTACACACTGAGCCGTTTGGCGCCCAGAGCGTTCCGGTAGCAGATCTATCCACCTTGGGACCCGTTATCGTTTGCGGGGTCCGTTTCCGCGTTTCCGTTACGGCCTCTTGTGAACGAACGGGCTATACGAAACGGATACAACCGTTTGCGTTCTCGTGTAAACAGCACCTGAAGCACAACTCTTCAAGCTTGCTATTTCCTGTTGAACTCCTTCCCTCCGAGTCATAACTCCGCCAGTTCTTACTGAAATTAAATTACTGTTCCATCATTTATTTGTTTTGTATCTAAATTAATTCCATTATATCTTGTGCTGTTTTCAGTCCTGCATGTATGAGTGTCCAATTGTTGAATGAAATGTTTTTGAAAGTAGAAAAGTGCTTAACAAATGGAGAATCTATATGTATAATGAAACTCTAGAGAACTAAAACAGTAGACAAAACATTTCCTCCAACACAATTATTTTCGATCATTGTAAATTTGCATCACACTTTTAAAATGGTGCAATTGCTTCGGTGCTATGATGCACACTGTATTGTGTAAAACATGTATCCAGCTTGTGATATACGTATATAGTATATTTGACTGTAAACCTAGATTTTAACCGCCTCTTACTAACTAATTTCCTAGGCAAAACCCTGCCTCTCTTGCAGAAAGCAACAGAGGATGAAGGCAAACTGCAATTCAAACGCATGAGTTCAACTTTATGCCTCTAGATTGCGTAGTAGAGCGTCTACTACTCAAGAGGAATAAGGTTAATAACTTAATATATATAACATATATGACATGCTGCCATTTGAATCAAGGTCAAGTTCCATGATGGTCTTAAAATAAAGTCTAGTCCTAATCAATTAAGGCTCAGGTATAAAAACATGTCACCTACCATGGGATTTGAGTCTGCGATGAGGTCCCTCAGGGAGTCCAGGAAGCCCTGGTCCTCCACCATCTGGGCGTTGATGTCATGCAGTTTGGCCACGCAGACGGCCGCCGTCTTCCTCACGTACGGGTCTTCGTCCTTCAGGCACTTCCTGAGCGGCTCACACAGATACTCGGTGATCTTGTCCACACGGATACAGCCCATGGTGCGGACGGCCAGAGCACGGATCAAAGGGTTGGGGTCCTCACAGTCCTGAGGGCGAGACCAGAGAGGCAGGTGGGGTTTTAATAAGATTAGATTTCACTGAGAAACAAACATTTAGTACCATACTTTTCTCATAACTATTCTTAGAACTTAAAGTCATCATATTCTTTCAGATTTCTGTACCTTGTTATCCCTGTATCATCTGTAGACTGACCTGTGTTTATTTACATGCCTATTCATTTGATTGTACACTGTATCTGCCACCTAGACTGACCGTGGTATGTATGTGTAATGTTCGTTATATTTGAAAACTTACAAATATTGTATAAAAATCATCTTTTTGTTTTAAACACAAGATTCTAGGTGATTTATGTTTGATAATAACTACCAATAGTTTCCACTGCAGCTTAGTTGTCTGGGCTCAAAGGGGATGAAACAGATTTAATTTATTTTCTAATCTAATAACAGAAACAAAAAGGTAATGTTATCCATTTTCATGGATTAATTTATTTATCTGTGAAGCTCTGATGACACTGGTTTGTGGGAACCCTGCTAACGAAAACTGTAAGAAACTACAGCAGCTACATTTGAAAATCCAACTCATTCCAGAATTTTCAGATTGTTGACAGGGATTTATTGTGTAGATGAATTCATAGTTTCAGATACACTGGCACTATTATCACCATACACACAAAAAAAAAAAAAGGTAAGTTGGCCCTGCCTTGACGAAGCTGTTGACAGCCATGATGGCCATGTCCGGCTGGCTCTTGGCGTAGTTCATCAGGTAGAGGTACACCAGCTTCTTTAGCTCCAGGTTGTCGGTCTGCATGCAGTTCACCACATCTGGGAACAAAGAACTGACAGCAGGGAAAGATGCCTCCGTCAGATTTCACAGCAAGAGGCTTTGAGGCTGTTTAGTTAATCTTGTGTTTACATTGTGAGTAAGGTCAAGGCAAGGCAAGGCAAGTTTATTTATATAGCACTTTTCAACACAAGGCAATTCAAAGTGCTTTACAAAAAATGAAAGACATTAAGAAAATGGAATTAGTTCTGACTCTGGGGATAGAAAGCTGACCAGTCCCTGAAGACCTGAGAGATCTGGATGGTTCATAATTTAGCAGGAGGTCAGAAATGTATTTTGGGCCTAAACCATTCAGTGCTTTATAAACCAGCAGCAGTATTTTGAAATCTATTCTTTGACACACAGGAAGCCAGTGTAAAGACTTCAGAACAGGAGTGATGTGATCGACTTTCTTAGTGTCAGTGAGGACTCGAGCAGCAGCGTTCTGAATCAGCTGCAGCTTCCTAATAGATGTTTTAGTGAGACCTGTGAAGACACCATTGCAGTAGTCGAGTCTACTGAAGATAAAAGCATGGACAAGTTTTTCCAAATCCTGCTGTGACATTAGTCTTTTAATCCTAGATATATTCTTTAGGTGAAAGTAGGCTGATTTAGTAACTGTTTTAATGTGACTGTTGAAACTCAGGTCAGAGTCCATGACTACACCTAGATTTCTGGCTTCATCTGTTGGTTTGAACATTGCAGGCTGAAGCTCAGCGCTAACTTTTATACGTTCTGACTTGGCTCCAAAAACCATTACCTCAGTTTTATCTTTGTTTAATTGGAGAAAGTTCTGACACATCCAGTCATTGATTTGTTCAATACACTTACTCAGTGTTTGAATTGGAGCATAGTCTCCTGGTGAAATTGTTAGGTACATTTGTGTGTCCTCTGCATAGCTATGGTAACTTATTTTGTTGTTTTTCATTATCTGAGCCAGTGGTAGCATGTAGATGTTAAAGAGAAGAGGCCCCACGATGGAGCCTTGAGGAACCCCACATGTCATATTTGTCAACTCAGATGTGTATTTATCTATAGAAATAAAGTTGTTTCTGTTGTTTAGGTAGGATTCAAACCCATTTAGAACTGTTTCCGAAAGTCCCATCCAGTTTTCCAGTCGGTCTAGTAATATGCTGTGGTCAACAGTGTCAAACGCAGCACTGAGATCTAATAATACTAACACTGAAGTTCTGCCACCGTCTGTGTTTAAGTGGATGTCATTGAAGACCTTTACAAGAGCAGTCTCAGTGCTGAGGTTTGGACGAAAGCCTGACTGGAACACATCAAAACAGTTATTTAAATGCAATAAATTACTCAACTATTGAAAAACAACTTTTTCAATGATTTTACCTAGAAATGGCAGGTTTGATATGGGCCTGTAATTGTTCATTACTGAAGCATCTAGATTATTCTTTTTTAAGAGCGGTTTAATGACTGCAGTTTTCAGGGCCTGTGGAAAAATACCTGAGTGAAGAGATTTGTTTACTATATGAAGTAGATCTGAGGCCATGCAAGGCAAAACATCTTTGAAAAATCCTGTTGGAATAATATCAAGGCAGCAGGAGGAGGACTTCAGAAGTTGTATAATGTCCTCTAGGTTTTTTATCATTAATCTGATGGAATTGTGTCATGGTGTTTGACTTGATGTTAAGTGGACACAGAGACAACACATTTGCTGTTCCTGATGCAGAGGCACTGACTGCTTGTCTGATTTTCTGAATTTTGTCAGTGAAAAAGGAGGCAAAATCATTGCACGCCCTAGTGGATAGAAATTCAGAGGCTACTGACACTGGGGGGTTAGTTAGTCTGTCGACGGTAGCAAACAAGGCACGTGCGTTGTTTTTGGTAATGATGTCAGAGAAGAACGATTGTCGTGCGTATTTCAATTCCAAATTATAAAGGCCAAGTCTCTCTTTATAGATTTTAAAGTGAACCTGAATATTTGTTTTTCGCCACCTGCGTTCAGCTTTTCGACATTCTCTTTTTTCTGTTTTCACGGTCATGGCCTTTCTCCATGGAGATATTTTCTTGCCAGACACTTCCTTTACCTTAGTTGGAGCAATGGCATCTATAACATTTTTAATTTTTTAATTAAAATGATCTACTAGCTCATTTAATGAGATGTTAGCAGGGGCAAGTGTGGAAGAAACATTCTGAGTAAACATTTCCCTAGTATTTTCAGTTAAATATCGCTTTGTAGTTATCTCTTTTTGCTCTTTTTATGATCAGAAATAGAGCTCTCAAAGAACACACAGGAATGATCAGAGAGCGCAACATCAGTCACCACAACCTTAGAGATATTCAGACCCTTTGAGATAATTAAGTCCAGAGTGTGCCCCTTATTGTGCGTGGGCTTCGTCACATGCTGAGTCAGTCCATAGCTATCAAGAACACAAAACAGTTATTTAGCCCCTCTGTCCTGGAGGTTGTCAACATGGATGTTAAAATCACCAACAATGACTAGACGGTCAAAGTCAATACACACTATAGACAGCAGTTCGGTAAAGTCATCAAAAAAGCTTGCACAGTATTTGGGTGGCCTATAGATATTTAGGAACAGAGCTCGAGAGGAGCATTTCAGCTGAAGGGCCACATATTCAAAATAATCAAAGTTTCCATACGATGTCTTCCTGCATTGAAGGGAATCATCGAACAGAATAGCAACTCCACCCCCTTTCTTATGCATTCTTTCCTGACTCATAAAACTAAAGTTGGGAGGGGTTGATTCGATAAGAACAGCTGCACTGTTATTTTGTTCAATCCAAGTTTCTGTTAAAAACATAAAATCGAGATTGTGCTCAGTGATAAAATCATTGATTAAAAATGTTTTTCCTGCCAAAGACCTGACATTTAATAAAGCTAGTTTAAGTTCGTTAAACACACTATCAGTCAGGTTTTTTGTAACAAGCTGTGGCTGACATGGAATCACTGCTAAATTAGATAAACTCACACAAACATTCGGGCGCTTCCTGTTTCTAAGATGATTCACCGCTCTTAATCTATTACCTATCAACACAGATATCGGCAAAGCTACTGGCAGGCAGGGCCCCGGCATGTCCTGGAAAGAGTTGAGAGTGCCATACACCCTTGAGCCTGGACCCCACACATATTCAGTAAGAGTTTGTTTTGTTTTGTACACAAACATCCTTATCAGGCTTCGGAGAAGGGAGGGGAGGTGGTTGACTTAGGCACAGTGATGGAGACGGGGGAGATGGTGCAGTGATTTTGGTGGGCGTCGTTGAGGAGCGGGGGTAAAGGACATGCTGCCAATCCTGCGTATTGCCTTAGTTTGGTCTTTGAACTCTAGGAAGGAATCGGTGCCAACCCTCTGTATCTCCTTTGTGTGTTCAGCGATCTCCAGGAGGGTGGGCGAGGGTGAAGGTGAAAGGGTGAACGGAGTATCCTCAAAGGCGTTGACAGGGGTTGACGGCAGTGGAGACTCCTCCATGTGTCTCATAGGTCTCCCATAATCCGAACATTCCTCAGGCGGGTGCAGTGATAATTCTTCAGGGTTTTCTGCGCGATGTGTTGTGTCTTTCTCCTGTTTTGATTCCTCTTGCCGCTTGTCCTTGGCAGAGGGAACAGATTGATGACGCAGGCAGTTGAATATGTTAGAGATAAACAATTTCACTCCTGACTTGTTCAGGCAAACTCCATTTGCCTTGAAAAGATGTCTCCGATCCCAGAAAAAGTTAAAATTGTCAATAAAATGAACAGAATGGTCAGTACAGACAGTTGAAAGCCAGGTGTTCAGTGCAAACAATCTGCTGAATCTCTCCACTCCTCTTCTGACTGGCGGTAGAGGGCCACTGATGAACACCTCTGCATTTAGAGAGCTGGCAGTTTCCAACAAACATTTAAAGTCTTCTTTCAGCACTTCTGAATGTTGTTTCACAACATCATTTGTTCCAATGTGTAGTACCACATGCTTCACAGTCTGATGTTCAGCCCCAATATGCAGGATCTTCTCAGCCAAGTCAGAGACCACATCCTTGGGAAAACAGAGTACTTTGGTGTTGTTCTTATTACACAGACCTTTTACATCTCTTATAGCAGAGTCACCCACAATCAGAGTTTCAGGCCCAGTCGTTAGCTTTCCCTCTAGCCTTTTACTTTTGGAGTAGCTATTAGTCCTTACCCTGCTGTCCAGGTCATCAGATCTCCGGTTCTCGGTCAGCGGAGCGTATCTGTTCCGGATTGGTGCACTTGGTGGTTTAGGAGGATTGTTTGTAATTCTCCCTTTAGCAGCTGTCCACTGCTGTTTCCTAGTATGAATAGGGGTTGAAGAGGCGCTCTTCCTGGGTGATAGCAATGCAGGCCAGCCGGTCGCATCACATATTTCAGAGTGTTGGGCTCTGCCCGTTATCCGTCCTCCCAAATCCCATGGAAATGATTTACTCTTAGGCTTTGCACCCAGAGAGTTCCAGGATTTATTACCCAGTACACAGCCCTCCTGTTCCTTGGAATCCTTGTAGCTGCTAACTAGCTGTGAGTTAGCATACCCTTCTCCATTATTTTGCAACACTGGTAAAGTGGTGTCATTCCCACGACATAGTCCATTCACTTCCACGTTAACTTCCAACCGTTGCATTTTCATTTCCAACACAGTCATCTTCTGTATAAGTTTGTGGAAGTCATCTGTAGAGAACGGAGGCATTTTGCTACCAACTAGCTTAAGCTAAATAGCATGCAGTAGCCTACCAGGCTTTAGCTGTTGCTAGGCCACGCTACTGTAAGACTGCGTAAAAATGTTGAAAAATGGCTGAAACCCTCCGTCTATTTACGAAGATGAACTGTCCCAGTGATAAGTTAATATCCAGGAGCCGCTGCTCGAAGTTTTCAGAGAATAAGAGTAGGAAAATCAGCATAAAAAGTAAGCAGAGGCAGGAGCAAGCAGAAAAGCGTCTGCACTGTAAGAAAGATAAGGAGGTAAACAGGTCCTCCTAAGGGTCAATATTTACTCTCTCAGAAGTGTTTGTACAGTGTGAAAGCTCAACCCTTCTTGATTTGTGAAACTTTACCAAACCATTTTCAGATTTGTTGCTTCTTTTTCACCAGATGTGCAAAGGTGTGAAACTGGGCAGAGTGGTAGATACTGTAAGTCTCCACATTCTCCACATTCCTTACCTCCACCACCCTCTGTTTTCGATTAACTTTTCTCTATTAATATTTAAGTGCACAGGCACAAAGTTCTTCCTTGCATTTCCACCCTATTTATTAATTTCCTTGCCCCTTGCTTTGTCTGTAAAACCTCAAACTGGTCATTTGCTTGTGTCAGAAACCTGAAACCCATAGAACAGCTGTACACCAGAGCTATCAGGGTGTTTGACAGAAAGCCTTATTCATACCACCACTGCACCATCCTCGAAAAACACAATTTCTTGAGCTTTGACCATTTTAAGTCTTTTAAAAGTACGTGTTTTATTTATAAATGTTTACATAGACTGCCCCCCCCCCCTCCCTTAGGGGAACTCATCCACAGAAAACACACTGGACGCTGCACTATAGGTCAGAAACCAGAGGAGACTGTGAAGTCCATCGCAGACGGACCACTTTTGGACAAAATGTCCTCTCCATTAAAGGCAGCTCAACGGGATCGTCCCACTCTCAATAGCTTCAAAGGTCAACTCAAAGAATGGTTGAGAAACAATCAGACGTGCAATCACCGCCAAATGCACTTTAACACAGGGGTATCTCCTCGTGCACTTTACATGTCGTAGCTGCTACATTGTATTACCATGTCATAAATACGTGTGTATGCTGCTCTTGCTCTTTTGAACTTTTTGCATATCATGTATTTTGTTTTTGCTATGTTTGTAAAATGCAATCTTCTTAAATGTTTTATGTGAGGGACTGCGGATGGAAATGAGCTCAAAGCTAAATCTGGCACTGTTACGCTTTTCACATTTGAATGTTTTATGTGTTCATTACTGTGCATTGTCCGTGCCAAATAAACGATTAAATGAATAAAGTTATTGGACCTGGTATCACTACCTCAGACTTGTGGAAATGTAGTTCCAGAGACCGACCTCTAGATTTATGGATTGTTGGTTACCACAATGATTCCACTTTCTCCTGATCTTTAAGATGAAATAATGCCACAAGTATGTGATGAACACGCTTGAGAAAAGGTGGCTTGTGTCGTTCAGATTTGCAGGAGATATCACAGATTATAATAGACATCAAAGACGATTCTGCAAGAGTTTCAATGTAAATAGATACCTGACATCCTTCCCAACAGTCATGGCAGCGATGACCTTCTTTACTGCCTCTTTTCTCTTCTCCTTCTTCTCATTGTTCAGCTCTGCCTTCAGTTCAAAGATCTCCCCTGTAAGATAAAGCACACTGAATGTAAGCAGCAGCCGCACTATGGTGTGAATATATCGTCAGACACTGTGAAATAATCTGATTTCGGACCATTTAGCCAGATTTCTTACCTTTTTTGTTTGTTGTGAAATATTTGGAGTCCGTCATGATTGTGGTCCTTTAAAATCTGTAACGAGAAATTCAGTGCATTATGCCATCAGTGAAATCTGCGTAAGTTATTCTCGTGAACCATCTCCAATTTCCCTTTTCACAAGATCGGCGAAATAATGATTACCTTTTCACTTCCTGCCTTATCAGGTGTGTGACTTTGTGAAGTAGTGATGATCAAACCACACGGGAGTTCCACACAATTCTGTCATTAGCTTATCTGTGCTGCCTCTAATGTCATCTGCTTTGGTTGAGATTGCTTTTAAATTGACATTTGTATCACCTAAAGTTCAATCAATCAATCAATCAATCAATGTTTATTTATATAGCCCAATATCACAAATGTTACATTTGTCTTCACAGTGTGTACAGAATATCAGTATGACAATACGACACCCTCTGTCCTTAGACCCTCTGTCCTTAGACCCTCACATCGTACAAGGAAAAACTTCCAGAGAGAAACCCACAGTTTAAAGGGAACATGGGAGAAACCTCAGGGAGAGCAACAGAGGAGGGATCCCTCTCCCAGGACGGACAGACGTGCAATAGATGCCGTGTGTAAATTGAAGAGATAATACATTTACAACATAGGTAGTCCAAATGTTAGTGAGAATAGATGCAAATACTTTGTCTGAAAGTGGACAGCTTAAGTGCCTTTTATTATTATTATTATTCTAAAGTTCTCAGGGTATCATGCTCCTATTGAAACACACCATGATGGTTTAACTTCCCATTGATACTTCAGAGAAATACACAACGGGGTTAAAAGTATGTGCTCACAATTTGTGGTTTCTGCTGCTTCATCCAGATGCATTACATAAAACAGAGCCATATTATCTCCACTGACAAACATCTGCAGTAGGATGGGTTGCACTGCAGAGCTCAGTGACTTCGCCATGGCAGTGTCACTGGATATCTTTTATCAGATGTTTCCTCTGCCAGGTTGCAGCTAGATTACCTTTAATATGTGGTGTTATTGTAAAGTAGAAATGTTGTGCAGTGACAACAGCTCTTTCTGCCAAGTGCATAGCAAATCCTTCCAGATCCCTGTTTGCAACATTCATTCACACGTTACAAACTGCCCCATGAAGCAATACCAGCTCAGTTTATTGGCAGAGCAGAGGCACGCAGGCTGCAGATCACACATGAGACATGACTGTTGTTAAGCACACTACCACTTGACTGTGGAGCTGTGGAAACGTCATATCTGCAGAGATGAATCCGGATCTACTATGTGACAGTCTGACAAACCCATTTGTGTTGTGGAGATGCCCTGAATCCCCACCTGCCTGGATGCACAGAGACAATTATAACATTTGATAGACATGAAAAAACGGTCTGGGGATGTTTTTTATAGTTACGGGTAAAAAGAAAAGAGACTTTGTTGAAACAAACTGTACAATGATATTTTAGGAAACAGTGTGCCTTTAACGTTTCCTGTTTCAACATGACAGTTCCCAGTTCACAAACCAAGCTCCATAAATAAATGGTTTTCCCAGCTTGATGTGAAAGAACCTGATTGACCTGCAGAGTTCATTCTGTTAACTATCCTTTACTTGAGAAATCCAATGCCACATTAATTACTAGTTACTAAGTCGATTCTGATCATTGAAAATACTAATGAACTAATAGATAATGATACCAGCGACAACATAGTGATACATACACAATAAAGCCACAATAACAACAGTCAAGTGACTTATATTATCCTAAAATGGGTAATGTAATACTTGTAATTATCTAGTTGATAATACTTTAGTACGCTATTGAATAAAGGACTTATACATGAAACAGAACCTTGACTGTGGTAATACTACTTGGCCATATCATTTAAACATGCAGTATTCCTGCTCGTAAATGGTCAACAAATACAACGCAGAATACGTAGTATACTGCTAACGTATACATATTCATGACCATTTGGGTTAATGTTGTAGCTTTATCACAGGTGCTGGCTATCTTGAGTTACACAATAGTGCAGTTGCATTACTAACGGTAGCTAACTTGAACGTTATTAAGCTAACGTTAACGTAAATCATTAACACATTCCATGTCTATAAAAAATAACAAACTATAGCTAGTATGTGTTAATACCATCGATCACCTTGTACAATTAAAGCTAAAATAATTCGTGATATTTGCGATAATGTATTTGCTGTTATAACGTTTGACCTCTCTGAAAAGTCAAGACAGCAACATTAACAGGAACCACAGCAGTTTCACTTGCTAACGTTAGCTTGCTGCATGCTAACGTCAAATGAACCAGTTTAATGATTAGCACTGACGCTACCTCCCGACTACCGATGCTAGCTAACGAATAAAGACACACTAGCTTTACAAACACAATCAAAGGTGTAAACAGCATTATCCAAGTAGACTTGTAAGGTAATTAATAAAGCATTTAATCTGACATCAAAACAGGAGAGTGATCAGCGGCCCAGCTCCCATTGAGCTACATTAACGTTAGCGTTTGTGATGAGCTGCCCAGCTAACTGATCGCCACCAAATCCCACAGAAATAAAGATTAGAGTATATACATTATGACGTTTTAAAATAATCTAAATACCTTGTTTAGTGTTTGTAAGCGGGGAATGTTACGGTGGGTGCAAGACGCAGGTTGGTCCCTTGCCCGATTGGAGGAAGATGGAGAATCGGGAGTGTGATGGTGCGTTCACTGTCACCGGAATCTGGACAACTTCCCGCTTGAGTTGATTTTAAATTATTGAAATCAGTCAACAATAGAATGAATAGGCTTATGATTGTTTGCGTATACTACTTAGAAAAACAAGGTGGTGCAGTGCAAGTGAAATGTTTTGTAATGCACGAGTCAACACGTTCCATGCTCTCTTGAGAAATCGGATGTACAAATGTATCCGTCTATTAAATGTTTCTCAAAATGTTGTCATGCTGCTGTCAAATCCTTGTCTCAGTACTGTACGATACCAGTCACCTCTGTGGTAACATTGGTATAACTGCCTTTTTTAAATGTATATTTAAGTGTTGTATGTATGTCTTTTAAAAATGGACCTTGAGTCTCTTCAATAAAAGCGGATGATGATACACAACCAGTAATATTCACTTTTGTATTTGATTTTTTTAAAGTACTACTGATTGTGTGTTGACGATATTTATGTTTGTGTATGTAGATATTATACGGCTTTGACATGCATAATATACAAATACACAAACGTTGCTAAAATCACAAGGGAATGGATTATAGAAATCCAGTTAGTTATAGTTCATATACAAAAGTTTATTACACGGTAAACATCATTCTAACGTTTCAAAAAAAGAACCCTATGTACAATACATAGTAAAAATATATAATCCACATCTAAAAACATGTTTTATTTTCTGCTACACCACTTTAAATAAGCCATATTGTGTATAACTCCGAAAATAAGGGTATTAAGTTGAATCTGAGACACATGATGAAAATACAATGCTTGGGGATACCATACTCAGTAGGCATATTGGCTTACTCTTTGTTCATCATATAAATCCATAGTTACCTCAGTTCACCCCCAACAACATGTCAGCTGTCTTTACAAAGAATAAATAACAATAGGACTCGTTACAGTGCATCAGAGCCAGAGTGTGTATAATTTAAAATGGCAAATCATACTTGCTGGTAATGTTGCTATTATTCTACATAGCAGGTGTAAGCCATTTGACCGGAGTTATGGTCTATTTTGTTAAATCAATATCAGGATTCGACATGCGAATGGGAGGTGGTGTTGACGAGGTCTCTGGGAAGACCTTCTCTGGCATCTTGCATTTTTTTCCTGGCCCTCTGGAAGGCCTCTGTAAAAAAAAAAAAATACAAATAAACAATATGTAATGAATGGATAGGCTACACAGTTACAAATATATAAGACACAACCTCTTAAAGGTAGGGTAGGTAAGAATGGAGAAACCAGCTCGAGTAAGCTCGAATTTGAAAGTACACAACCGAAAAAAATCTGCCCCTTCCTTCAGACTTCCTTACAGAGCCCCTCCTCCAACACACACGAACGCGCACATGACCAATGAGGGCACGAGATAAGTTTGTGCCCCGATGGAAGGCTGACAGGCAGGTAGGCTATCCAGTTACTTTAGCCGGGCCAGCTCAGATGATTGGTCGTGCTTTTTACAGCGCCACGGCTTCCACAGATGACGTTTTGTTATGGATTTTTTGTCAAAGCACTTCAGATATTCATTGCTATCGGGATGTTAAGAGCATTCCATGGAATATAACAAGTGTTTCTGAAGTGAATTACATACCCCACCTTTAATCTCAGAATCTAAATAAATGATTCAGTGTAAAGGTCTTTACCCAGAATGGTGCAAACGGCTCCCTGCTGACTAAATCCTCCCAGCTGTTCCAAGACTTTCTGCCTCCTCTTCTTCATCACTGTGGCATCCACAAAGGCTCTGAAACAAAGACATCATGGAGACATTAAATCACACTCTGCAACTACTGTACTGAAAATAAAAATATTTAAAAGTGTTATAAATCATGTTTATTAAAATATTTCACAGAAAGTATTTTCATAGACAAATGCTGTGATTTGTAAATACCTTCACAATGGAGGTGTATTACCTGGCTTGCTGGAGGCAGTGCAGATTAAAGGTGACACTTCCTGTGGTTTCTGTGCAAAAGCCAAAGCGACTCAGCCTCTCTCCCTGCAAACACACATGGAATGAAAAAAATAATAATTCAGTGTCAGAATTAACCGCAGCATGAACATGGACATAAAATAAACACGGTTCGAAATATATAATCAGACAATGTGGCGTTGCAAATGTGTCTGGAGGGAAATCTATACAGAAACCCATCAGTGTGACAAAAACTGAACTCTACATGCTCACTTTAAGTGCTATTTAGAGACATTGACAAATAAATGATGCAGTGTTTTTAAAGGGCCCATGTCATGCTTTTCCGGTTATCACCCGTCCCCTTGTGTTATCAAGGTTTTTCTGCATGTAAACGGTATGCAGAGTCACAAACCCTCAAAGTACACCCTGTAGTAAAACTCTAACACAGAGAAGACCTGTCTGTGCTGCCTCAGAACGCCTCGTTGGAGATATCTCTTTTTCCATTTTTTGCTTCCTGGGTACAGTGACGTAACGACGACCCAAATGGACCCATTGGTCCAAATGGACCAATCCGGAGCCGTTAGGTTACGTCCACGGATTGGTCACACACACACACACACACACACACACACACACACACACACACACACACACACACACACACACACACACACACACACACACACACACACACACACACACACACACACACACACACACACACACACACACACACACACACACACACACACACACACACACACACACACACACACACACACACACACACACACACACACAATCTTTTCTCAGCTGCAGCTCCGGGGATTTCTCAGCCTGAGACGGCAGGCACACACAGACTCACAGCCAGGCCACGCGGGGGTGTGTGTGTGTGTGTGTGTGTGCTCGGGCTAGTTTCGCTGTGTCTCGCTATCTCGCAGACCTCACGCAGCAACCAGGAAACCACTAGTGATGGCGAGATGAAGCCTTATGAAGCTTTCCAGCCAATTGGTTTGCAAAAGGGTTCATCTCACGAGGCTTCATCATGGGCTTCATCTGAACACAAACCCCCTGCTGGTCAAAGTGTGTAAAACAGGCAGGTTGGACATCTCAACAGTGTGCTCTGCTCTCTCTCATACCGAGTTCCCATTGAGTAAAGCCTTAGAATAACTCTAAACAACGAACATAACATCATATGTTCATGTTAACAATATTGTTTTTATTCCAGTTGATTGTGATTGAAAAGCCTAAGGAGGCTGGTAAACATTGCAAAGAGGGATTTGTATTCCTTAAAAATATTCATAAACTTAACCATGTTGTAGCCTGAGAAAGGCTAAACCATATCAAAGAATACATTTATTAACTACATTATCTCATTTAGCTGTAGCTTTTATAAACAACAACAAAAACGTATTGACGAGTCGTTGAACCAGGGACCCTGCGGTCGTGAGTCAACTGCTTTCCAGCTGAGCTGCAGCACACACGCTAAAGCTCCCTGAAAACACTGGAAGATATTTATTGATGTTTTTATTCCTACATTTATTTATGCTTTTATCTATTTATACTTATGACATGTTCCGACCTCTATAAGTGAGGGTCTGAGCTCTCTTGATTCCACCGGGCCCGCAGGGTAAAGGAGGGGTAATATGGTTCTTATTATACATCCATGGGTATTATGAGCGTTGTGGTTCAACCGATCTGAATCGCTTCGTGAAGCAGTCACGTGGTATCGACAGGCAGCGAGGCTTCGTTTGTCATCGATGACGTCACTGGCCCAAAACGATACAAGCCTCGATACAAGCTTCACAAAAAGCTTCAGGGATTACTCCACACACGCTCCGAAGCCTCGGCGCAATACGTAACATCACTAGAAACCACACCAGTAAGCCAGCTCACACTGTTCGCTCCTCGCAGCAGCGAGCCCCGCAACGTCCCGCCAACACGGCACCCAGACCCACGCAGCATTCTCATCTGTTTGTCATTACTGGTGTCATTTTCTGGTTGCTAACGCCATTGCAACACATAATCACTGATGTTCCGCTGTAACGGCGGTGGACTCATCAGAACAGAGTGGGCGAGCTGACCAATCAGAGCACAGTGGGCTCATAGGGAGGGGGGGGGGGGCAGGAGCTCCAACAAGCCGTTTAGGACAGAGAGTGAATACACATACTATACAGAGATGCTGTGAGAAACCAATGTGAGTTTGGAAAATTGCACAATATAAATCTATTCTAGCAGTGGCGAACCGTCAGGGCCTATTCAGAGAATACCCTGGAACACTCAGATAAAACAAAAATCGATTTAATTATATAAATAACATGTAATAAAATGAATAAATGAGAATGGTATCTGTGTTGTTGATCTGTAATATCACAGTGTTACGTTGATTTGTTTGTCCTTCTCGGACCATGCACTTCGCATTTCAGTGGGTTTGTGTTAGAAAAGAAAGCAACCAATCAGATCTTGTTCTGGGTCTCTGGGTAGAATATCCTTCAACCAGGTATTCTACATCCTTGATCGAATGCCCTGGCCGTTGCACTGAATGAGAGCGTACGTTTGGACTGACAGTTTGATCAACCAATCATATATTGATTTGTAGCCAATGGGCGTGTTCTTTCAGAGTTCCCCTCGGTTCCAGGTGTTCTAGAAGGCACGCTAGTTAACTGGCTCGAGACAGAGGATCTAGATCGAATGCGACGAAGCAATTCATGCCGTTTTATTGTTTTAACGTTGAAATGACAAGTGCAACAGGTGAAGATGAAGTTGTTGCGGAATTGTTGTGAGTACACTTTTCAAGACGACAATTCGGTGAAAAGACGGACATTATAATGATGGCGGCGGGGGGTTGGTTTGTCTACAGAAGGTCCAGTTGTGATACACGGTTCACCACTGTATTCTAGTAGACCTCAACAATGGACTTATGATCAGTAGAAATGGCCATGACATGGGACCTTTAAGACACTTTGTGGTCCTTCTCTGGGATTTGTTTATTATTGTAGTAAAGCAAAGATGGGAATGAATTCTTGTTTTTATTATTCCTCATTGTGGTCTAGAGAGCTTGCACATAGTTCAGAGCCTACCTTGAAGGTCCCGGGTATTCTGACATAGCTGGGGTCTTCGAGTTCAGGAGATCCTCCGATGAAGAAGCGCCTCAGAGAAGAGGCTGTCCCCGTCTGAAGGGGTCTCCACGTATGGCACGTTATTGTATGTTTACCTGCAACACAGAAGTGTAAACATACACATAAGACCAGGGACTTTAAATGTTAATTGAATTCTATATTTTAAATCACAACAGATACATTTCACAGTTCTTTTATACATTTTTTGTCAGAGAATAAAGGTAGGGTAGGTAAGAATGGAGAAACCAGCTCGAGTGCGCTAGAATTTGAAAGTACACAACCGGAGCCCCTCCTCCAACACACACGAACGCGCACATGACCAATGAGGGCACGAGATAAGTTTGTGCACAGATGGGAGGCTGACAGGCAGGTAGGCCATCCAGTTACTTTAGCCGGGCCGGCTCAGATGATTGGTCGTGATTTTCACAGCGCCACGGCTTCCACAGATGAATTTTATTTATGTATTTATTGTCAAAGCATTTAATATAATCATTGCTATCGGGATGTTGAGAGCATTCCATGGAATATAACAAAAAGTGTTTCTGAAGGGAATTACCTACCTGTGAAGCTGACAATTGAGTGGCCCGAGCAAGCAAGGAGGCAGAACGTCCAAAAATACAACCCGGTGTGGGCATTTATTCAAATCATAAGCAGACCCTAAATACACATACTAATCAGCAATTCGACACAGGTGGGGGGGGGGAGGAGACAACACAGGGCACCAGGTGCACACAATCAACAGCCACAGACATGGGGGAAGGGGAACACTTTTAACATGAAACCAGGAAACAGAGACAGACAAACTTACATAAATTACATATATTCCCCTGCTTCCTGTGCAATGGTTATAGTGCTATATTACCCGTAACGGAGGCCGAGATCTATGGGCCCAGAGATCACCTAAACATTTGTTGGTTCAAACTTTCTTTTTGTTTTTTTTATGTTTGGAAATAAGACTAATTGATGAATAATTAAACTCTGCAGTGTACAAAGCATACCAGGCATGGCGGGAAAAAGCAGATAGCCGTAGCCTTCAGTTCTGTAGCGCTGCCAGGAGTCCAGAGAGAGGACCTTAAAGTAGATCACTGGCCACTGAAGAATTGGCTCTGAGATAAGGATAAAACCCAAGTATTAGTATCATTTGTTAAATGCATCATGGTATATAATAATACATGAAACACCCCATGGCTGATACTAACCCTCACTCTCTTTTTCACTCATGTAGAAAGCTTCAAAGCTGAAGGGGTAACTGAAGAAAGCTACATGTTCCTGTTGGCAGAGAGAATACTGAGGGTTTAACAAACATCAGACGCTGCTCACCTTTTGTTCCTACAGTATACACACCTTCCCTAATGTTTTGGCCCGGCAGGTCTGTGTTACCCCCGAGTGAGACTGAAAAGGCAGGCTGGACCAATCTTAAACAAACAAGAATAATACAAGTTCAAATGGTAAATGCATTTTAGTTTCAAATATTTTAAAGTATAACACTGTGTATAGTTTCGTATACTGTGTATGTGACTTACTGTTGGGCAGTTCCATGAAGAAGTGGATGTATAAATGATCATACTCAAAGCCTTTGGCTGAGACTGGGGAAAGAAAAGGAGAAACAGCTTTTAAATGCCACAGACGGGCATTACAGAAATATATACAGTAGTGATGAGCACTGTTTTCCTACTCACCTATCTCTCCATTCATCATGTAGCGCAGAATACCTAAAGGAGGCTAGGGGACAGAAATACGGTTAGTGCAAAAGCTTGTGCGGTTTTTATCTTACTAGTGTGTTGTATTGTTTTTACGTCATGGAGGAGAGTTATTCAGTCTGTGGCTTCTGATCTGGTTTCATCGTCTCGTGTTTTACATTTATTTCATGTCCTGTCTGTTTTTTATGTATGTATGTATACTATGTTTTATACAGTTGTTGATGTACAGCACTTTGTTCAACTCTGATGTTTTTAAATGTGCTATAGACATAAAGTGGTTTGGATTGGATTTTGTTTTAGGTCCAATGTTAATATTTGATCAATCAACCCAATCAAAAGGTCCCAAACATGCTATTTCCAGCTTCTGAAATGTGATGATTTCTTGCTTTATTTTTATTCATGACTGTGAACTGAATATTTTTGGGTGTTGATCAGAAAGAAAAACTATTTGAATATGTAACCTTGATTTCTGCTAGGCTAAAATGGGCGTTAAATCCAATTTTCTGATCAAATTCACCTCTAATAGTTATTTTCAAAATGACTTACCATTTCAAAGTCCTGTCCAACCAGGCTATTGAGGTATTCCTTATGCCGTACGTACAGCTAGAACCAAAGAAAAGGGATGTTTCCAGATCATAAAACGGGCTCATTTCAATCGTTAATCAGTAAAATGATCATGAACATTAAAAGCTGTATTCTGCTTTTGTCCTGGAGGGAAACATGAAGGAGATGAACTCACGTCTTTGTACATGTTCTGCTCCCTTTCCTTCTCCTCCGGGTGCATCGCTGTGCACACATTCTCCACATTAAGACGCCAAACTTCTCTCTTCTCCCCTACTGTTACAATCCTGCACATCAACACCCACACATCAGACACGTTTTGGTTCAATTTGTCGCAAAATCATGCATCTCTTTATACTTAAAATCCACATACTTTTTCTATTACAATCCAGCCAATATCTGTCAAGAATTGGGCCAGAGTGGCAGACGTTTAAAGTGGTTTAGAGTACATAGTGCAGCTTCAACTGACAATTCTAAACATTTTGATATGATATCCGTCAATACCGGAGACACAAACACTCTGTCATGCTGTGAACTTACCTGTAAGGCTCTTTGCTTTTGTTGAAGTCAGGTTTTACAATGACGGTTCCACTGCCGTCTGTTTTTATGGTTAACAGCAGATATTCATTCTCTTTCTGGCCCAGCCTGAGGATGCAAATACATACAGAGAGAGAAACCGCTGAGACAGGTAGAAATCAATTGATGCTTTCTAACCTGTACGGGTCAGAATCAGAATACTTTATTTATTCATGGGGGATCTTTTTTCCACAGTTAAACAATTTTAGAATTAATTAAATAAATTACAAATATGTATATAAACATGAGAATTAAAAATCAAAAGGTTAAATTAAACGATTAAATTAACACAATTAACTTAAATGAAGATATTTAAACAAATAGTCAAAAAGATAATAAAATGGAATAAAAACCTTTTCATAAAAAATCTAAATGTGCACATTGTACTACAAGATATGTATATTACAATAATAGATTTATTTTGTAAGCACTTTTACAGGTGCTCAAAGTGGCTTTACAGAGACAGTGAAAAGAAAAGAAGAACAAATAAATATAGTTGAAGTCAAATTAAAATCAAGCAATACAACAACAACCACACATTAACAGCCAGATTGAAGAGATTGATACATATAGACATTAACAAGATTGTATTCAGGTTAATACTGATCAAGAGTCTGCTTTGATGTGTCCGTTACGACCGTGCTTTAAGTCAATATCTCCACATGGAACAATAAGGACTGAACAGAGATGGGGTCTCACCTTCCAGGGGGGGCCAGGTCTGCCATGATGTGCATGGTCTGCATGGCATTATTCACCACATGACTGTTCTTTACAAACTCCTCTGTGGGCTCCCAGGTGACGATCTTTGACTTAGGGATACTAGAATCTCTGCCAAATGAGCCAGACATGGCAGTTTAAGACATGAAACATCACAAATTATGTCTTTTGAATGCACTTCCTGTGAGCTGAACTACAAGGGGTTTACAAACTAGTTACAAGAGGAGACGCTAATGACATGCATTTTTGATATTTCAAAAAGAATACAGACTTCCCAATGGAAGATAGGCCATTTAAATAAATTAAGTGATGCTTCACTTACAAGGTTCGTCTTTCTTGCCTCCTGTTTCTCACGCTGGCCATCCTCTCAGCCAGGAATGTGGGGCCAGATTTGGTTGTTGTCAATAAGTCAGTAGGGTACTGCTTTCAGGATAAAAAACAACCACCTACTTATTACAGTTTTACAGATGAACAGAAAAAAAATCTTCTGGTTCTGGTGAATCTGGTTTATGTTTAATCACCAAGTACCACAACAACTTAGCACACAAGGCAGTGCCATTGACAGAAAGAGCATTCTAAAGTGTGAACATGGCACTAAGCATGTCTGCTGTCAAGAAAGGGGGACATACACCTACGTGCTTTCAATCTTAATCTAGTGTTACTGTGCATTATCATACATTTTATAACAATACATTAATTTGAAGGTAAGATAGCACCAAAGATTCTGCTCCATTCTTATCTAATATGTAAATGGTAATATAACACTGTAAGGTGCATTATTGGACAATGGCATAGACACTGTAGAATACACGGTTCTTACTAGTTGTTGGATAGGAAGACAGCTGGTGAAGCGATCGTGGTCAGTGTATGTGAAAATCCTGTGATTGTGCCGGCCCTTGGCCTTGTTCAGGGCCCGGATCTCTGTGAGGTACTGACGGTCCAGAGGGGTCTGACACGCCGACTCGTTCTGAAACAGCTCCATCTCATACTGGGACCACAGACAGAGAGGCATGGGTAGGAGAACAACAACACATTTACCATAAACACTTGATATTTAAGTTGTGTTATTTTGTAATCACTCATTATAATTTGCTGCGGATACTTTAAGTGCTACCTGACTGAAGAGTTTCTCCTGCCAGCCCACCACCAGCTCCTCGTCATTATCACCTAGTGACAGAGTGGAAGAAATCCAAGTTATTAAAATAAACTTTGATGTAAAACAATGAAATAAATATACACGTGAAAATAAAAGTTATACACTATGTCTGTTACATTTCTGTATGCTTTCTAATGTATGATGGTATATACTTTACTTATTGTGCACTGTAACTAACCCTAACCCAACAAACAAACAACAGTACACTTAATGTCCAACAGCAGTCCAAATAAGAATGTGCCGATCCAAGTTTTTAGTCCTAATATTTATAGATTACCGATCCAATACTGGTGTTTAATTAATAAACGGTATGCCTGATTGCGGAGGTAACTGGAATTATTCATTTTAAGTGTAAAATAACTTCATGAAATGTCACAAATAAACACACAGATACTGTCCATCCTGAACATCGATTTCACCACCAATCAGTCTTTTGCCCAGCAGTAAGAATGAGTATACCTTTCTGGCCTTGTGGTGTGAGGGTTTCCAGCTCTATGGCTCCTCCATCTTGCTGGGACAGCACATGCTGCTGGAGGTGCTGAGAGAAGGCTGCTGTGGAGGTCACCCTCTCTATACGCACCCTAAAGAGGGGAAATAAATGAATACTGTCCAGTTAAAATGCGTACTTAAGCTGAACCACTCACCTCAGGCAGAGATCAACAGCTCAGATATCCGGGGCCTCCTTTCATCTCTGTTTTGGATCACACCTTATCATTAACCTGTTTATTTTTCTATGACGCTCACAGGTTTGTATTTTTGAAATTAACCTTCCTGCTTACCAGTTATATATCTAACGCTTTTTGTTTAAGTACCTTTATTTTAATGTATTTTCTTGATATTTTGTTTTATTCGCACTACTTATGCACAATGAGATGTCTTAGGAGAGTTTGTAAAATATCGACTCCCGCAGCAAGAAACATTTTAGTTGCACTACACCACCAATGGTTGGGCTCCAAAGTAAAATTCATGGCATCATAATAAGAAAAATAAAGTCGTTGTTTACTTCTGCTCTTAAATGTGCAGAAATTAGTGGTGTAGATTATCATCGCGACAGAACATGTCTAAATGTCCTTCTGATCATACATATAACATGTAGTAAGGAAGGAGACCAGCGTTAAAGGAACCACACGATAATCTAAATACATAATACGCTCGACAAGAGTGTGATCAGTCCGAGAGGTTTTCCATTGCTTGAACAACATGTTGTAGCTTGGCTAATGTTAAGGTTATCAGGAGCTACTCACCTTATTTTCAAGTTTTTAACAGCATCCCGGGACCTATACACAGCTTCTCCTGTATCTGTGTTCCAACTATCTGCCATCAAGATAGTATTCAATATCGCTAGTAAACATTCGGAAAACGCTTTTTCGTGTTAGCTAAACTAGCACTTGGCGTTAGCTACAGTTAGCCAACAGGTACTTTTTTCGTGTTTGTAATAACTTGCAATATATACAGTATCTGTGTACAGCGTATGAAACTAAAAGCGTCAGAAATGGCAGATAAATAAGGGTTGATTTGTAAGTAACAGCTACTACGAAGAAGCTAACAAGCTAAAAGGCAACCACACACTACTGCGAATGGATTGTAATCGTTGCCATAGATACAGGTTAGGTAGTTCTTCTTCTTGTTTAGATGTTTTGGCAGTTTGCACACGTCAGCATTACCGCCGACTACCGAGCTGGAGTATAAATCAGTACATTGACAGAAAAGAGAAAATAACTCAAGTAAAAGCAACACAATAACCTAGAAAATAAATACTACAAGTTTAACTGTGGGGCTGACATATAAACATAAATAAAATGCTAAATGAACTACGGATGTAATATTTTTTTGCCAAAAGCGGGCGCTGTGTAGACCCCGTTTCCAGGGACAACAGAGACGGAGGAGCAGCACCAACAGCAAAAATATAAGAGATTACATTAACGACAACATTCGAGTGATATCCAATATCACGCAACCTACGTCTAACATCCCGTCAAATGTATCAAACGTAAGTGGGGCTTATTTTTCTATGACTAACTCATTAGTACTTTTTTTTTGTTTTTGTTAGTAGTTTTGACGTCTTACACTCTGTGTATTGTTAGCTAAGGTCATGTAACTTACTGTTAGCTAACGTCTTTACAATATCAATGTCAGCTTAAACAGCAGCTAATTTATTACTTTTTACTTACGTCAGAGTTGATCCAAAAATGTGTGCGTTTAAAAATCACATATTAACTACCGTTTAGTTCATACATTTTCATCGTGAATTTTTTGCAGCAGTACAATTTACTACTGTGCATTTTAAATGGGTAAATATTACAGTATTCTGTCTCTTTTCTAATAAACTCCAGTTACAAAACTAATAGAGAATTATTATCGTTATATCTGTCCATACATTTTAGCTATTTTCTTTTATGCATTTGTGATTATTTTATGGGTAAATATGTCATCCATCTGCTCTATAGTGCTTAAAAACAGCTGCTATGGCACCAGTAAGCACATCTTATGCTGGAAAACATTCAATGTCAAGGTAAGACGTGGTTTTTTCCATTTATTTTGTCGTATTCCAATAATCCAACATATAAAGAACATTGGTTTCACCTGTGGCATTTCATTCTGGTGCAGTAATCACACCACCACCTGGTTCAGCTGGTGCCCAAAACCACCTTTAAAAATTGCTTTGCTTAAATAATTAAACCAAAAGTAATTACAATACAACAATTATTAATTCCACATTAACACAAACAGCTAGAAAATAAATGTTGAATTACTAAATTACACAAGGAAAGGCACCTTTATTTATATAGCCCCTTTCAACACAAGGCAATTCAAAGTGCTTTTCAAAAATGAAAGAGATTAAAAAAAAGGCATTTAAAAACGGTCATTAAAAAGCAAAGATAATAAAATAAACATTAAGAAAAAATACTTGAATAAAAGTTACAGTGCAGTCTAAGATATGAATAGTTCAATTAAAAGCAGCGGCAAAAAGAAAAGTCTTCAGCCTGGATTTAAAAGTAGTCAGAGTTGCAGCAGACCTGCAGGTTTCTGGGAGTTTGTTCCAGATATTTGGAGCATAGTAACTGAACGCTGCTTCTCCATGTTTAGTTCTGACTCTGGGGACAGAAAGTTGCTCTCTAAAAATGCCGACCACGAGAGCCGATCGCATGACGTAAAATACATGACACTTGTCTCTATGCGCGGCAAAACAAGCTCGCCAAAATGGCTTCACCAGTCTGGCTGTATTTTAAGGTGTCCGAGAATGACAATAAAATAGCGGTATGCAACGTGTGTGAGGCAGAAATCCTGCAGCTCCGCCAGGGACTCACTAACCCTAACCAAAATTGTCCATCAGAGCATCCCTAGAAGTAATACATCTGCCTGCCTGTCCACCTTCCTCTCCGTCGGTTCATGTAATATAAAAGTTGTGACCAAAACATTACAAATCATTGTGTTTTTCTGTGTGCAGGATGAAGAAGACTAACTTTTCCCAGGAAAGATAAGGATGTCTCTCAGGAAGGGTCCATCTGGCCACCTGCGACAGGAGTCACAGGATCCTTCAGAGGAGGGAATGAGAATCAAAAAAAAAAAAATCCTTCCCTTCAGGACAAGTCTGCCCCTCAGAAACATGAGCATGTGAGGACAAATGCTCTCACTGAGGTCCTTCAGAGGGGAGGGCAAGTGTCCGACCGACTCGAGGTGATGGGAGTATTTATTAGTTTCATTCCTTGAGAATGATGTCTGCTACACCAGTAACCTGATGGAAAAGGTGGGAGAGGAGGAGAGAGGTGGGACCTTCAACCATCAAAGGCCACGCAAGGACAGCCTGCTGTGGAAGAACAGGGAGACGCTGTCCTCGATGAAGGTATTGATATCTATTAAACTGTTTAATCATGGCAGTCATATAATTAAGGCTTTATTACATTTTCACTTGTTGTGTATGTACTATGGTGTTTTACAGATCTGCCTTTTCCAGCGCCTCCTGTCCCTTTGGTCGCAGCACACAAGCCTGCAGCCTGTTGCGGGCTAGTCAGGATGTTGCCCACTGGAACTGCTCCCACCAGCAGAAAATATGGATGAAGACTGAGTTGGAAACATTGGATCTGTGGCCAGGTCCCACAACACATCCCCAGAAAAGGTTTTAGAGACACAGCAGCTGTGGCATAGTTTGACCTCAGGTAGCCAAACTATCAGTGTGCCTGTCATAACTCTGCCACCTGCCGTATTCAACCCTCCAGCTGTGGCTCCCAGAAAGGAGGACTCACTGAGCAGGGCTTCAGTGGAGAAGATTGTGACAGACGTCCTGGCAAAGCAATAGCAGCCGCAGCAATAACATCAACAGACTCAGAAAAAGACGCTGATGAGAAACTGTTTAGCCTGCGGTCAGCTTAAATCCCGATATCTTGGGGATGGCTCTTCAGTTCTTTTTTTTTAACCAGTCAAAAACGGTCAAATACTTTTACTGCTCCACCAAGGTCTTTAAGACCTATGCTAAATAAGGCCTCAAAGACACCAGGATGTCTTTTGAGAACTTTGCTGCAACAAGCAAGAGCTTGAGGCTGCCAGACAGAGGGGGGCAGAGTGGAGAAAGGTTGCAGAGGAGAGAGGAAGGCAGCTGTGCAGCTGCCAACAGGCCGTCTCTGCAGGTTTTGTCACCAACCACTGAAGCAGGGTCCCAACAGCCCTCATACCCATGCATCCTTCCCAGGGGTTCCAGGGAAGTATATCTACTGCCCCTCCAGAGTCTTCTCATTATATAATGCACAGGGCATGGAGAAGGAATTGACGTGGCGGGAGTTCCAGCAGTCGGACTTCTATGATGCTGAAAGGGACAGATGGATTGCAGACAAAAGGAAGACCTAACCTACCCTCACATGCACAGAGGCACGCGCCACTTCCTGGGTCTACTTTCAGTGTTTTTTTATATATGTGTAGTTCTATTTTTAATATTTCCTATATTTGATGTTTCAGCTGTTTTTGAATAAATGATCTTGAATGCATCACTGTGACTGTCTTTACTTGATAGAGGAAGTAATAGTGATAGAAAATGAAACAATGAAGCACACTCATGTGCTCAATGTAAACATCTGTACAAAGATATTTAAAAAAATATTAATTAAAGTAAAAATACAAAAGAATGATATTACTAATATTATGATATCACTATTTGTTATTATTGCTATAATATATTAAGATTAAAATAACCATTATAAGAAGCAGCAAGGAAAGAATAATTCATTTCTAACTCCAAATATCAGTTTCGTTTCAACTCTAACTTTAAACGTTTGAAAAGATAAATGTAGTGTTTGTGTATAATGAGCAACATTTTGAAACAGAATGTGGGGACTTTTGTTTGGGTCAGGTGGGATTCGAACCATCGTTCTTTTGAAGAGGCTTCTGGCCAATAGAAAGTCTTCTATGGGTATACACGGCTCACCGGCGCTGGAAGGCCAAGAGTAATCATTGGGACCAGCAGCCAGTAATATATTCTAGCCTCGCAACTCCCCTGCAAGGCTTGAAAGAAGTACTGGCAAGACGTCGAGCCCCAGTGTCTGGAGAAGCTACCAAAGCGCTTCAGCAAGACTGCAGGCCTTCCTGACACTCAAAAAGGTGGTCTGCAAATCTGTCCTGGATGAGATGAGGCGCAGCGGCAGATCACCAGAGGACATCTCCAAGGTGCTCCATCTTAAATATGAGAGAGCTCTTCCTGCTGTGTGTACAGAACGTCAGGGATGTTAAGGCAGGAGTCCACTGCCAGGAAACCATCACTGGGTACCTCAGAAAGGCAGATACTCCGGCTCCATTTGGTGGAAACGCAGAGGCTCATGGCTGTTTGGCCTGCGGTCAGCCTAAATCCCGATATCTTGGGGATGGCTCTTCAGTTCTTTTTTTTACCAGTCAAAAACGGTCAAATACTTTTACTGCTCCACCAAGGTCTTGAACACCTATACTAAAGAAGGCCTCAAAGACACCAGGATGTCTTTTGAGAACTTTGCTGCAACTCTGTTTTTTGAGCGAGAGCTGGAGGCTGCCAGACAGAGGGGGGCAGAGTGGAGAAAGGTTGCAGAGGAGAGAGGAAGGCAGCTGTGCAGCTGCCAACAGGCCGTCTCTGCAGGTTTTGTCACCAACCACTGAAGCAGGGTCCCAACAGCCCTCATACCCATGCATCCTTCCCAGGGGTTCCAGGGAAGTATATCTACTGCCCCTCCAGTCTTCTCATTATATAATGCACAGGGCATGGAGAAGGAGTTGACGTGGCGGGAGTTCCAGCAGTCGGACTTCTATGATGCTGAAAGGGACAGATGGATTGCAGACAAAAGGAAGACCTAACCTACCCTCACATGCACAGAGGGACGCGCCACTTCCTGGGTCTACTTTCAGTGTTTTTTATATATGTGTAGTTCTATTTTTAATATTTCCTATATTTGATGTTTCAGCTGTTTTTGAATAAATGATCTTGAATGCATCACTGTGGCTGTCTTTACTTGATAGAGGAAGTAATAGTGATAGAAAATGAAACAATGAAGCACACTCATGTGCTCAATGTAAACATCTGTACAAACATATTAAAAAAAATATTAATTAAAGTAAAAATACAAAAGAATGATATTACTAATATTATGTTATTATTGCTATAATATATTAAGATTAAAATAACCATTATAAGAAGCAGCAAGGAAAGAATAATTCATTTCTAACTCCAAATATCAGTTTCGTTTAAACTCTAACTTTAAACGTTTGAAAAGATAATGTAGTGTTTGTGTATAATGAGCAACATTTTGAAACAGAATGTGGGGACTTTTGTTTGGGTCAGGTGGGATTCGAACCATCGTTCTTTTGAAGAGGCTTCTGGCCAATAGAAAGTCTTCTATGGGTATACACGGCTCACCGGCGCTGGAAGGCCAAGAGTAATCATTGGGACCAGCAGCCAGTAATATATTCTAGCCTCGCAACTCCCCTGCAAGGCTTGAAAGAAGTACTGGCAAGACGTCGAGCCCCAGTGTCTGGAGAAGCTACCAAAGCGCTTCAGCAAGACTGCAGGCCTTCCTGACACTCAAAAAGGTGGTCTGCAAATCTGTCCTGGATGAGATGAGGCGCAGCGGCAGATCACCAGAGGACATCTCCAAGGTGCTCCATCTTAAATATGAGAGAGCTCTTCCTGCTGTGTGTACAGAACGTCAGGGATGTTAAGGCAGGAGTCCACTGCCAGGAAACCATCACTGGGTACCTCAGAAAGGCAGATACTCCGGCTCCATTTGGTGGAAACGCAGAGGCTCATGGCTGGTGTGGAGCAGTGTTTCCCGCCAGACCAGGGCTGAGAGGGCGTCCACCCCGAGAGTGGGGCAGAAACGCTGGTGTGGAGCATCTAATTCTTCCCACTACCTGCCTGGTCCAGGTGGAGGAGCTCCTCACTCTGCTGCTTCAGGGGATCTTTGGACAGGCCCTGAGGTCAGATCACACACGTAGAGGGGCTAGGAAGGTTGTGCTGTCATCCGGCACCATGTCTTCCTATGCCATCATGAACGAGAACTGGAGGATCCGGAGCTGGGTGACGTGCTCTTTTGTTACCAAAAACCTAGTGGTGGCTTCAACTCCCAGCCTTTGAAGTTACAATCCAGATACTTCTTTTGTTCTTCAGAGATGCTGAGTGTAGACATTGCCTGCTGTACTGCATCACTGTGACCTTTTCTCCGCCTGTGGGCAAACACAGAACATGTTTGAGTTAGTAAAGTTTAACATCCTCAAACCTTTCAATACTGGAGCTGTGCGATCCACGGGCTAATTTCTGAAGATTCATTCTAGGGTTTTACAATCACTAGAAACTCATTGCAATTTGGTCCATATTGTGCATAATTCTAAATAAACCTGATTGTACATTTAGTAATTTATTTAAAATGTGAATTGCAAAATCTTTGTTTATGAAAAAAAACTGCATTAAATCTGATAGTGATTCTGATCTTCACTGCAATATGGTTAAATGACATCACATGTTTTACCTCGACCAAACCAATTATATGTAATATCAATTAATACATTTTGGTCACTTTGTACTCTGAACAACAATGTTATTTATGTATAAATACTAACGCAATTTTTTTTTTACCGCCACTAATTATTTTAACGCGATTAACGCATGTGTATTTTTTTTCCTCAGCCGCCCCGTAGTTTCAGAGTGCATCAAGTTTAAAATACCATCTACAAGCTGATGCTGACAGCCCCGCTCCTGCCGCCCGCTTGTGGCAGACCACACTTCCACGCTCACCGACTGGCTATTGGGAGGACCGGGAGGGTGTGTGTATGTGTGGCCCGAGAGAGAGAGAGACCTTACGTGCATTGTCGTTGTTAGCATCTGGTGCTAGTTAGCTGCGCTAACGGATATAAGGAGCTGTTTAAATGAAAACAGAGGAGCGACATTTCGCCACAAATGCGCCGAGCACTTGACTTTATGCAGGTAGCCACACACACACACACAGTATTATTGAATGAGAGAGGTTCCAGGTTGTTGTGTTTAATATTCATGAGAATATTTGTCATTGTTCAAATGATAATAAACATTAGCATAAAGCATATTTGTCCACTCATATGTTGATAAGAGTATTAAAAACTTGAAAAATATTCCTCTAAGGTACATTTAGAACAGATCAAAAATGTGCGATTAACTATGGACAATCATGCGATTAATCGCGATGAAATATTTTAATCGACTGACAGCCCTAATAAATACATCAGTGAGTAACTTTAAATCATTAAGAGCAGTCAACAGCCAAAAAAAAGAAGATTTGGCCGATTATGGAGTCAGATTTTCTAGCGCGCAAAACAAGCTACTCACGAGTGGGAAATGTGCTTTTACACGCGCATGAAATGACCCCCGCGCGCAGATTAAACCCCCGCGAGAGGCTATGCGCTCGCTCGCGAGAGGCTATGCGCTCGCTCGCGAGAGGCTATGCGCTCGCTCGCGAGAGAGACAGCCCTCTTGCTCGCTCGCGGGAGTGTCAGCCTCACTCGCTCGCGGGAGTGTCAGCCTCACTTGCTCGCGGGAGTGTCAGCCTCACTTGCTCGCGGGAGTGTCAGCCTCACTTGCTCGCGGAGTCTGTCTACGCTCGCGTGAAAAGTTTCTGACACTTTGGGGCGGAGCCACTAGACTTTGATTGACAGCTGCCAGGAAGCCCGGAGTTGCCAGGTTTGATAAATGCCTGAACTACCAAGAGCCGAGGAGTGACAACTGCAAGATCAGTTGGACGAGACTGAATGGTAAAGTTGTCCATAAAAAACTATTATATTCGTAATGTGTACAGCTACACACACATATATATATATATATATATATATATATATATATATATATATATAAATTAGATATACAAAAAATTACACATTAATTCTAGGAGTGCAATACTTTTACAAACACTATAGTAATAATATGCATTCATTATGACATCATACTATTACTATAGGAGTGTTCTATAGTGTGTTCAAAAAACAACTACAGAAACACTATATAGTATACTATAGTTATAGGCTACTATTTAAAATAATATAGGAATACTACAAAGATCTAGATACATAGTATTACTATTGAAATAGTATAGGGCTACTATAGCTAATAAAATGGCACTACATAAAAAACTATAGTAATACAATAGCTGGTGAAAAATAAACTTACTAAAGGACACTATACAACTCTTATAGTAGGCTATACTATAGTAATCAGTGTGCGAAAAAGTACACGTCCCACCGTCCGGGACGTGTTATTTACAATATCGGACAAGTAGATCTTTCAATTGACTTGTCCGGCGGACAAGTGACGTTTTTCGGCCTGATTTATTGACAAATGATTGATACATTCACTTTACAAAAGGCAGAACTCATTCGCAAATTGTACGTGTCCGCCATTGTTCGTTTAGAAGTGTTAGTTTCGGTTCTGCTTGTCGATTCCTAAGGAAATGCATCTCGCCGCTTTCTGTACAGTTAGACGGGGGCGGAGCGGGAAGTGTAGCACAGTGGCAGGTTGGGAAGCAAAACTCGGTTCCGAGTAGGAACAAATAACAATTGTCCGGTACCGGGATTAATAAGAGTTGTGAGGACAGGAGGCGAGGCCGAGCCCCGCGGACTGCAGCTCTCTCTATGCTCCGTATCAGCTGATCGCTGCGGCTCAGCGTCTCTCTCTCTCTCTCTCTCTTTCTACACACAGCGGCTCCGCTGCCCGTTTAACAGCCGCATCTTTGTCAACCTTTCTTATGTTCTTTCTCTAACACATAATGAAGGTTAGTAAGCGTTTTAACTCCTATGTTGTTAATATTGACCACCATTTCCCTTATGAAGTAAAGCAGCCTCCCTCTCTGTGTCCTCGCGCTGTCCTCACATCCCCTGACCCCCAGACTCGGAGCAGCACAGGGATGTCAGTATTGTTTATGAAGCAGGGTATAGAAAGTACATTATTGAAATGAAAATACTATTTATTTACTTTTACAAACAGTGAGCTGCTGCAGCATGTGTATTGCAGGACATGCATAGCATGCAAGTGTCTTTGAGTTGTAGAAAAGTGCTAGGCCTATAGGCTATACATCTAATGTGTCATTATTATTATTATTAGGTTATGTCCTATGTGTTGGACATGTGTGGTTGGACTCTGTCTCACAGGCAGGTTGCAGTGTAACATCAGAGGAGACTGGGCCAACTGTACATTCTCAAACTGCACCACTTAGAACTAACTAAACAATGCAGAGATTATTTTTATATAATTGTATTCAATAACCGTAAGAAATTCAACAGTATGAAGTGATTTGTAAATGGGAATACAGATTTGACTTAATGTTTTCATAAATATATTTTTCTCCCAGTTTGTCATGGGACTTATTTTTACCCTCTCAAAGAACCGGAATCGAGAACCAAAAATAACCGGAATCGAAAAGCAGAACCGGAATCGTTAAAATCCAAACGATACCCAACCCTATGTGTGATGCAGTAAAATCTTACAGTAAAAACCGTCGGAAAATGTAAAATACGATGACAAAGAAGATTCCAGTGGCCCCAATTTTTGTCCATTCTGGACAAGTGAAAAATGTATTCGGACAAGTAAATTGCCAAACTCACTTGTCCATGGACAAGTACTCTCTAAAAACTTTCTCACACTGAGTAATACTATAATTCATTATAGTTCATTTCGTAAGGGAGGTGCAGACAGCAGTTTTCGACAGATAGGCCTACAGCCCACTCAAAAATATGTTTTATATAAAATGCATTAAGATATATATATATTACTTGTACACTTTACGAATATAATAGTTTTTTATGAACAACTTTACCATTCAATCTCGTCCAACTGATCTTGCAGCTGTCACTCCTCGGCTCTTGGTAGTTCAGGCATTTATCAAACCTGGCCACTCTGGGCTTCCTTGCAGCTGTCAATCAAAGTCTAGTGGCTCCGCCCCAAAGTGCCAGAAACTTTTCACGCGCGTAGACCATGGATGTATAATAAGAACTGGATACGGGGCCTCATTCATTCCTTTGAGAGTTGATCATTAGCGCATGATGATAAAATGGCCCAACTTTTGAGAGAGTGAAACGTCACAGATTACCCGGCATGCCTGAGAAGTATCCGTATGTGCATTCATAGCGCATCTTTAACCAACATGCTCGTTCACATCAAGCACGTCAATTTGCGTACACGTAACAGCACCGCGCGTTCATGACAGCATGGTAATGATTGTTGTTATCATGGATTTGATATTAACGAGGCGGCAGTTAGCGGCTAGCTAGTAATGATGCTAATGTACACATCAATCGTTATGTACTTATATTACGTTGTAACAGGATCTAGTGATATCCAAGCAACAGAGCTTCATTTAGCATGAAATAATTATTGCACTGTATATATATATACACACAGTGCAATAAGCTTCTTAGTGCAATAATAAGCTACAGGGACCTTAATCTAACGTCGGTAATATTAACTTTATTTAATACAACATTTACGGTACAAGATTTACATCATACAGCCCATGTAGTATATTAATATTTTACAAATTAAGAATTACAGCAAACATGTGCAATATATCCATTATTACAGCCCCGTGGGCTGTAGGGCTGTGGCGATACACTAATCTCACGATACGATACACGATATTCAGCCAACGATACGATATATATCACGATATTCAGCCAACGATACGATTCGATATAATTCGATACACTTATATAATTTTCTGAAAGATTTTAAAGGGACAGTGGGATTTTGGTGACATCTTGTGAGTGTTCCATTGACTTGGATTGAATTAATTCAACTGAAAACTGAAAGCATCAATTATACAATATATGGCTCTGACAGAGAGTCTCCAGCTTGCAAATGCTGGACAAAATGAATCAAAAGATGTGGTGAGAAAATTTGTTTCATTTATTGAAACAGTGCAAACTGTAGCTGTAAAGTGCAGTATCACAATGGACAATGGAGAATGAAAAGGTGCAGCAGGTGGCGGAACACGGGGGATTTGAATGGGACTTGTTAGAAATTAAAATCAATGTTTTGATGGCATAAAGTACCATAAACATACCGTCAGTTTAAATGCTGTTTTATACTGAAAAACCAGAAGTTGTTGTGCACAACCAGTTGTTGCGCTTTTATTCTGAAAATCCTTCATCTCCGGTTAGCATTTAGCATGTGGCTAATATACAATTTCCTATAGAGGTGAATTTAGTAGCGATATGACACGGAGTGTTGCACACCGAAACCTACTGATGTCAACACTACAACTATAGACGTCGAGATATTATTATTGCTGAATATTAAATGAAGGTACAGTTTATTTGAATACGTTTGTTTATAGACGATGAGACAACATTCGGAACTACCGGAAATGATACCAGCCGTGAGGTATTTTTGGAGTATTGATTACAGCGTTTAAAATGTATTAAATGAAAAGTCATGAAAGAGATAAGGAGGAGAAAAGGCGTGTTTAGTTATATATTTAATGTGCAATGTCTGAATCCTCTGTAATGCGCAACAACGAACATTGGAGACGTGGAGGGCCGATCCCCAGCAGCGCCAACCGGCCCACAGGGAGGATTCAGCAGAGGATATTTAACAGCTGGAAAGGTGGAGCTCGCTCTCTTCCCTTCGCTCAAGAGAGCCAGAACACAGCTGTTTTTCTGACTGAATCATCTTCTGCTTGTAACATTACCGCGCTTTTTATTAATTAAAGTATACATTTGAACATTCTCAGAGACTCAATCAGTCTCCTTTTTAAAGCTTCTCTCCTGGACGCGAGTATAACGAACACAGAACTTATCAGACTTAATGTATCGATACCCGCGGCTGAAATATCGATACTTTCTCGGAAAACTAAATATCGATATATATCGCAAGATCGATTAAATTGCACAGCCCTAGTGGGCTGGCAGTAAGGCGATATGGTCCGTTGTTATTGTGCATCCATGGGTAAAGAGAAACGCATGTAGTGCTGAACACGTAACATGAACGTGCCGGGCGGCGCGGTCCCGTGGGTTAGATGCGCGTTCATAAAGCCGAGGGAAATAACTCAGAATAACGTTATTAGCACATTTTTACAACTTGAGGAACGAATGTTTTTAATAAGGGCTATACAAGTGTTCATACTGGGTAGTTTAAAAAAAATTATCCAATGATTTACAGACCACTCTTTCCCAATGTAAGTCAATGGGAAAAAGTGTTTCCGGGCCTGGCAACCAAACGGATGTACAGTACCGCCGTTTGGCCACCACGAATATTTTCATCTGAGTCCGGCGCACTTCCTGGGGGCTTGGCGTAGACCAGGGGTGCCCAACCAGTCGATTGGGCACCCCAGTTTATCGCCAGATGTGTCTAAAAATAGAACAACAATATTCTGTTTTATCATTAATGTCCTAGAACATAATCTTCCTGGGCCAGAATAATGCACTTGAACGCATCAACACTTTGTGATTGGCCAGCGTGACCCCATGTGTCGGGGCGTGGCTGGTGGGCAGTGGGCACTAGTTCGCTGACGTCGTCCGTGTCAACAGGAGTGACAGTCCGCACACACACAAAACCGCAATTATGGCAGAAGCAAAAAAGCCCAAAATATATAATTTTCACTCCGAGTGGGAGGATGATTATTTTTGTATCTATTCCAATTCAAAGTCCATCTGTCTCGTCTGCAATGCGAGCGTGGCTTTATCGAAAAGGGTAATTTAGGAGCGGCATTTCAAAACAGTGCACAAACGCTACGAGACGGAATTCTCTCCTAATTCTGCCTTACGCTCCAAAAGGGGAGGGGCCTGAAAGGACAGCTAAATGCACAGCAGTCCATTTTCACCAGGCCCAACAACAAGAGCAAGGCTGCTCAAAAACTCAAGTTAGATACCGTTATTAATCAGCTGTAAGTTTTAGTTTGTTTGAACTTATTCATGATAATTATTGTACAAAATGGTATAAGAATGAAAACATTAAGATCTGTTCCGTTTAAATTGATTATAGTCTATTATCAATTCAGGTTAAGAAACTAGTGTTGCTTGCATCCTATTTTAAAAAAGGCATTTCTTTTTATACTCGACTAAAATGCAACAAAAAAAGGGTTTGATTCTATTAATTTTGTCTTTTTTATTGCACTTCGGCAGCAGATTCCTGAGTAGCTTCAGATCTGAGTTGTCTTACTAGTAAGCCTCATTTATACTTTTGTAGCAACACTATTTTTATATAATGGCAAAGAAAGTGTTCAGTGTCTTTTCTTTTTTTCCTGTGTCATATGTGGCAGCACTGTTCAATATGTCTTGAAAACATTACCCACTGTATGTGACGTGTGAATAAACTCCAACTCTGTATCAACAACACTGTTGTGTAACTTCAGTTAAATACTTGTGTGTAGATTAGAAAGAGGTAAGATAAAGGATCTGCAGTATTTTATGAAGTATTAATCGTACAAAGGTCAGTTTCATACAAGTAGAAGTGTGTATTTACCTGGTAGTAGGCTGTCAGTAATGGCTACGCCTCTCTATTTGGACTGGTAGATCTCGGCAGACTGGCAACTTTAAACGTAGCTCTTGGTTAAAAAAAAAGGTTGTGCACCCCTGGCGTAGACAGACTCCGCGAGGCTGTCTCTCTCGCGAGCGAGCGCATAGCCTCTCGCGAGCGAGCGCATAGCCGCTCGCGGGGGTTTAATCTGCGCGCGAGGGTCATTTTATGCGCGTGTAAAAGCACATTTTCCGCTCGTGAGTAGCTTGTTTTACGCGCTAGAATATTGACCCAAATCTGACTCCATACCGATCCCACAAATGTATGTTCCTCACAAATGTGGCACCATTTAAAAAAGGTATATATACACACAGGGTTTCCTACGGTATAAGATGTATTGCCAAAAAGTATTGTTTCAACAAACAAACACACATTTCCTTACTTTTTGTGCTTAGTTTATATAGAGAAATCGAGGCGGCACAATGCTAATGTTAGCCTCCCCCTCAAAGTAAAGCTAAGGCTAGGTTTTAGGACAACAGGCGGACAGGAGCATATTATGTAACCGGTGTGGTTAAGCGGTCTCTGCGTTGTGTTGATAATGGACGAGACCCGAGCCAGCGTAAAGTTGAGACGATCTCCGTTTAATGACTGACAACAGATACAACGATCAGTTTTACATCAATTTCCCTCACAGTGACTCCTCTCACGTGGAACATGTTACGAAAAGGCAACGTACCTGACAACAGATAAAACGATCAGTTTTACATCAATTTCCCTCACAGTGACTCCTCACACGTGGAACATTTTACGAAAAGGGAAGCGGAAACGTGAGGGACACAATATATAGGGAGGAAAGTCCTCACAACAAAAACCTCCTGAGCACCGCGACCACACTTCAGAGGTTCCGCCCACTGATCTTTGACCTTGCCAGGTATTTAACATTCAATAGATTGAAGAACACAGAATAAAATAATATAAAACACAGAATTTGTGTGATTATACAACATTAAATTAAATAAACCCCACTGCATATTTACATCTGTTACACAATACATACCGAGGACCGGAGCACACACCGGTCAACCCGGTGGTTTGAAAGATGGAGAAGTGATGCGGTCATGAAGTGTCTCTGATCAAAACTCCCCACGAGGTGCTTCTTAAGCAACACGCCGCCAAAAAGCCACAGCAACTCACATGCATGTTGACGCCCCCTTAATGCTGAGTTCGAGGACGCATCAGTAATTTCCGTTAAACAGAAAATCAAGGGACAGATAGCGATCTGTCTGTCTCATAATTGACATGAACACCAAATTATATTCTTGTCAATTATTATAACATCATTTCACTTTTCTCGACATTTTGGCATTTTCAATGACGCCTTTTCTATCTATTTAATTTATTTAATATATATATATGTGGAAGCAAACAAGACATAATGTGTTTCCGCCCGGTCTCGAACCGGGGACCTTTCGCGGTATAGTAAGGACCAGAAATAATAATAGAATTCTATCTATACGGCGCTGGTAAGGACTAACTCACTTAACTGTTACCATTCATTCTCTATGGTAGTTCTTACCACTACGGATGTAATATATTTCTGGCCACAAGCTGTATTTCGGGGGCGCTCTTTCTTTAGTTATGTGACACAAAGTGATCGATGAGCATTTGTGGGTAAGGGGAAACTGAAATGATGCTTAACAGAAGTTTGTTTAGCAAAAATCAACAATAATAACATTCACAATATTAAACTGGCATGCGCTGCACTTCACAAGCCATGATAACCAGGGCTCTAAAATCAACTAAACCATTTTTACTCAACATGCTTTTCATGTGAAAATTAACACCTAGGCTCTAATTAGACAAGTTAGAAAGTGTAGCAGTGGACTGTATACAAATCTTTACAGTTGAAGTTCAGAGGGAGGCATGTATAGGCTATTTCTTACTTTTACTCTAGAATCATAGAACAAAAACACTACAAATACTCACCATTGTGGAATTAATGTCATCAGAAATACAAGTTACAGGACCATGCCTCTCCAGATGTGTTGAATTTAGATTTGTTTTTCAAACATTTCCGCTTTCTCAAAAGTCCATAGCGTTCGGCCAGCACCTCCGTAGTCTGAGAGGAGCAGACGAGTAGGAATCATTTCATTTTTCTCGGCATATTGGCATTGTTCAATCAGTCCTCCCTCGCTCATCTATTTAGCTGATAGCTATCTTTTGTATATGTGGAGTCAATCAAGACATAATTTGTTTCAGCCCGGTCTCGAACCGGGGACCTTTTTGAAACTGAATGTGGGACATTTTGTTTGGGCCAGGTGGGATTCGAACCGGCGTTCTTTTGAAGAGGCTTCTGGCCAATAGAAAGTCTTCTATGGGTATACACGGCTCACCCTCGCGTGTGAGGCGAACGTGATAACCACTACACTACGGAAACAGCCATATATAAAATTGATTACGTAATCCAATAGATAAATAGAAACAAGTACATATAAGGGGTAGATATCAGCACCCAGAGTACATAAAACCCACAATAACAACACTATGAGTCTTGACATTAGCTTTATGTCTAGCACAAGGACAGCAATATAAAAAAATAGAAGGCTGTGAACGTTGTCCAGAATAACAATGATCTAGTTGGAATAGTTCAATTGTAATAGATGCTCTTTCACATTTGGCTTACATAAATTAGACGTGGATTTAAATAAAAAACCGAGGTGTCATATTATTCACTCAACCCTTTATTGAAACTCATGCTCGTTAGCTCGATTCCGTTAGCAACATGCTACATTAGCCCCGAGGAGGACGCAGTTGTGCTTCCTACTCATTGCTCACTGGGCAGCAGCAATGAGCATCAAAAATATATTATGAAAGTGCTCGAAGTTTTGGAAAAGCTGTTGATGAAAAGATATTGCTAGTTCTATTTTGAATTAAACCAAAAATGCTACGCATCTAAAACCTCCATTAGTTACATTGACAAAACTATCATTAACGCTAACCTTAGCTGCTAGCATTTGACACACGTGGATTTATATTAAAAACAGTACATTGTCAAGTGTTAAACTTTGTAAAAGGTAAAATAACATTTAGTTTCAATAATTCAATTGAAAAAAACCCTCTCCGATGTTGTGGCTTCTGTTTTATTCATTTCGTTTGCATTAATGCTTCACTTACCAGAGGAAAAAGGAAGTTTCCCATGGACCAGCAGTGACGCATCAGAGAAAGTAATGCAATCCTACTCGGTAAGCCCCTCTCAATTGTCTTCTAGTGCAGTGCTTCTCAAAGTGTGGTCCGCGGACCACTGGTGGTCCGTGAGCGCCCCCTAGTGGTCCGTGAGTATATTGGTAACATTTCACATTTGAAATAAATAAATACATTTAAGTTTTCCGCACTCTCGCGGGAATATCTCCGCAATAGAGCGAGCTTAAGTTTCACTTTCGATTGCATGATATAGCCCAGCACAACACCTTCATCACACATGTGGCCACTTGTTTGTACCATTTTCAGGCGATTTGTAAAAAACGATGTGTTTTTGGAGTTAGGTGGTCCGCGAGTGTTTTTTTATTGGTTAAGTGGTCCTTGGTATGAAAAAGTTTGAGAAACACTGTTCTAGTGGACAAAATGATCATATTATCGTCGTATTTAAAAACTGTGCATGTAACAATACGACTAGTGTTAGAAATTAAAATCAATGTTGATATGGCGTAATTTGAATTAAATACACTATTTAATTTAAATCAGTTTTATTCTGAAAAACCTGAAGTTCACTAACTATTAACTTAATACTTTTATTCTGAAAATTCTTCACTTCCGGTTAGCATTAGCATGTGGCGAAATGCTGCATTTTCAAACCGTGAATCAAAGGTGAAATGACATGTGATGTTGTACACTGAGCACACTGGGTTTAACACTCATTTATTGCCGCTGAATAACGTTTATTAGGGAATGTTTAAATAACCACATACACCAGAATTATGTAATTTAACAACAGAAAAAGGCAGGAATTGCATTGGACCCGCCCCCGACGACGCCGGCCAATAGGAGAAGACCTCAGATGACAACAGGAAGAGTAGGCCAAGAATTGACCTCTTCTACCTGCTGACCTGGGCTGAAGTCGAATAGTCCATTTAGCTTAGGAACCTTCCTAAAGGAGTGAAATGACCCGGAAGTCCCTCAGTGGCAGCCATGATAAGTGCTGTTCGAATTCTCTAGAATGATGAGAATGATAGGAAAGGAGGTTTCAAACTTCCTTTATAACCTCCTTTAGCTTAGGAACCACTGGACCTCCCTAACCGACAGGAGAAGCGAAAATGCTGCCCCACAATGCCTTGCAGCCGCAGCATTTGCCGTCACTCAACAGTCGGCCGTTCACGGAAACAACCGATTATGACCGAGAAATGATATCATGAAAGTTACGGTGCTTATTAAGCATTTTAAAACGTAGGTGGTAAGTTGCCAAAGTGCTTTGTTTTGAACGTTCATCAGTATTATAATCAAAAAGAGAAATATGAACGTTAGTTTTTACTGAAATTATCAAATAAAGTCAACATTTCACAGTCTTTACTGAGCTGTGTGGGGTTTGTTCAACTTTTAAAAGATGTTTGAATGGTGATGTACACAGTGATAGATGTTAAGGACTAACGTTTATAATAAATACATTTGTTTTGATTTTAAGATCTTTTCATAGTTCATACAATCTTTGGGATCATTAGTATTAATGTGGACCGGAGGGAGAGGGTGACGAGCATAAGTTTCACTTTCCTTTTTTATTTCAATTCCAACTTTGGTCATGAAGAATATGTTTCTCTGTTGTCCACGTTCATAAAGCAAAACAGCAGCATCAGAGCACGGTGCAGAGTCTCTAGATGAGTTTACAGTAGTCCCTCGTTCTTATTAAACATCCATGTTGTCGTCCGCTGTATAGAAAACTGTGGTTTCCATAGTTTCCCCACAGCAGCAGACGCACACAATGACGTCCGCTGGCGCATCATAAACACGTCGGATAGTGAAAGTGCATTCGGATTCTCTAAAGTACCGCAGTCTCTTCTCCTAAGTCCTTTTGAATTCTCCTATCCACTATCCCTTAACCCCGTGACGTTTCACTCAGAGGTCAAGGAATAGACGATAGGGTTAGAACTTAGGAGCTGATTTTTAAACTATCCGACTGCAGCCCTGGACTGACCGGTCGGATGAGGAGAGCGCCTCCACTCGCACATTTCATTTTGTACACCACCGCATCTTTTGTGTAATTAAATGCTGTTCACTTTTATAAGCTTCCCTTGACTCTTTTCAGTCTCTCCTGCCTTCAGGGTTCTAAAATACACTAACACTAGTAATCTATGGATTAGATTTATGATTCAAAAATTATAAAAGTAGGGTAGACATGTGGTTATTGTATCCGGCTGAACAAAACGTGATACGCTTCACTGTGGCACTTTGCCATGATGTGAATAACATGCACGTGACCGGGAAATAATTTTTCTTATGTGTGGTAAAGTCAAATTGAAGCGGAGTGAGATATCTCGATTCAAACGTATCTAAGCCAGGTAAGATGTGCAATGAATGATGATAGTTATGCGTGTACAAACCTTCAAACCATGGAAGAATAAAGAGAAACAAATACCGTGAAATGTTTCTCCTGATTAAAAAGCCAAGAAAAAAAGAGATCATCCCAAAACCAGGTAAATTAATGCATTTGTCTGCAATTGTAATTGTTTTAATGTAATTTCACACTCAACAGTTTATATGCTGATTTCAGATAATAGACCGTTTTATTGAAATTAATGCATATTCTCACAATAGCTTAATGATAATATGTAAATGTTATAACATTTGGAATCATAAATGTGTGCATTCGAAGAAAAATCACTCTCCATGAAAAAGATCCCTCAGTTAAGAGAATTTGCTAACTCTATTTTACGAGTTCATTATTCCCTATACGAATATTTGTGAATTTCAACCAGTTTGCTGGATTTATGGATTGTTACGCACAGCACTGCCATGAGGTGGAGTGAGAACACAGAGTTAAACACACTGAAGTTATTCCTCTTGCAGGAAAACTCATGGGGCCCTTCTCACTTCGGTTAAATGGATTCCTTGCGTCCCTCACTTGCGTCGTTTCCCTGTGACTAGTCCCTCCCACCAGGGAAGCACGGAGGGACGCAAGGAAACCACGAGAAGCAGGGAAGCGACGTCCGTTTGTGATGACGCCGCACAGCTGTTCGTCTGACAGCAGCCCTGTCCCTGTTGTTTTCACAAACACCCCGCCTCTGTTAGTACACATGTCATGACACAAACATTTGTATCATCTGTTGTAGACCCCAATAAATAAAATAAAATAAGAACTCATACTCAAAAAAGATAAACGCCATTCTTAAAATGTATAAACGAACAATAGTTAGATTAATATTGATTAGAGTGCACAATAGAAATAAAATAATTGAGAGAAGAAAAAGAGATATGTTATCTATCAAAACCCAGTTAGATTAACATTCATTGGATTGCACACTTTGTTTGTTTGTGTCTATATGTATCACATTAACATTTTAATAGCACTTAATGATTGACTGAATGGAAATGACAATAAATGAAAATGCAAAAACGAAAAAAGCGATCATGAAAACATGAAAAATTGTTTCCAAAAAATGAATAAAATGATTTGTGACCACTTTGTTGTTCAGATATATCACATATTTGTCACTAAATGATACATTAATTGAAACAAAACACGGTATAAACTGAGGAGTGACTCCCGTGAGGTTCATGTATTTTCTTCACTCCGCTGGGAAACTGCTCTCATGTCAAGAAGCATCAGATCAGTGCATGCACTGCCTCGTCCAATCAGTGAGCGATACACAGTAAGGGGCGGGGCGAGTATCTGAGGATTTCATCGAAGGATGGTCTGGTGGTTCCTCGGTTATAGCTCCTCCATTATCGATCCTCGGTCCTCCGGCAAAAATAAGGCCATTGGGACGCTACTCAAGATGGCGCGGACAAATCAACAAATCGACAAATCAGCGAGGAAATGAAAAATAAGAGAAGTGAGAAGGGCCCTTGGGAGCCTGCCTGCAGACCTCCACTCTCAGGACAGTTCCGGTGCAGGCTCAAGCCCCCAGGAAGTGCGCCGGACTCAGATGAAAATATTCGTGCTGGCCAAACGGCGGTACCACACTTCCGTTTGGTTGCCAGGCCCGGAAACACTTTTTCCCATTGACTTACATGGGGAAAGAGTGGTCTGTAAATCGTTGGATCATTTTTTTTAAACTAAATAAACTACCCAGTATGAACACTTGTATAGCCCTTATTAAAAACATTCGTTCCTAAAGTTGTAATAATGTGCTAATAACGTTATTCTGAGAGTTATTTCCCTCTGCATTATGAACGCGCATCTAACACGGCACGTTCATGTTACGTGTCCCGACCAATCAGAGCACACTGTGCTCACAGGGAGGGTGGGGGCTGAAGCTATTGGAGCTTCAACGAGCCGTTAAAGGCAGAGAGTGAAATTCAGTGAATACACGTAGTTTACAGAGATGCTGTTTGAGAAACCAATGTGAATTGCGTTTATCTTTACCCATGGATGCACAATAAGAACGGACCCATATTGTCTTACTGCCAGCCCACGGAGCTGTAATAATGGATATATTGCACATGTTTGCTGTAATTCATTATCATACTACATGGGCTGTATTAAATCTTGTACCGTAAATGTTGTATTAAATGAAGTTAATATTAGGCTACTTACTATTATAAGTATATACATATATATATATATACACAGTGCAATCATTCTTTCATGCTAAATGAAGCTCTGTTGCTTGGATATCACTAGATCCTGTTACAGCATAATATAAGTACATAACGATTGATGTCACATTAGCATAATTACTAGCTAGCCGCTAGCTGCTAACTGCCACCTCGTTAATATCAAATCCATCATAATAACAATCCATTACCATGCTGTCATGAACGTTCGGTGCTGTTACGTGTACGCAAATTGACGTGCTTGATGTGAACGAGCATTTTGGTTAAAGTTGCGCATGCTCTATAGAGAGGCGAAGTCACGCCCATCTACTTCCGGCCCATGGGACCCCGGAAGCGAAAAATTAACATTGAATTCAATGGAGAGAGAACACGTATCTTTTGATCCCGTTTGAATTGTGCCACGAACTACACATATGATGTTTGTCAATCTTAAACAATAAGTTCCATGTCAAAAAAGTCACATTTTGTTGTAAAACTGTTGAAATATAAGACTATGAAAAATACGCGACTACAAAGACTACAAATCCCAAATCCCATTCTGGCTCGCGTAAATGATGTCACAGGCGATAATTCTCCAAGTGGTTGCGACTCGTAATTAAAGCGAAGAAGAAGAAGAAGATCTCATAACCGATTTATTCCCTCCAATAAATAAGAGATTGCTAAAAATAAATTCACTTTTACAAGATGCCTGTGTGCTTTGTACCAGGTTGTAATAAGTGATCAAACCACTTGCTCGTTCTATCGATTGCCGTCTGATGAAAGGACCAGGAGTCGCTGGATCAGACATATCAGGTAATATACATGTTGTGCATGATGGAACATATAGTCAAGCTAGCTAGCTAGCTAGTAGCGACAAGTAGCGAGCACGTTAGTTAGCATTACATTACTTAGCCTCAGGCCCGGACTGGCCATCGGGAGGACCGGGAGGTTTCCCGATGGCCTGGCCTGTTAAGTGGCCAGCTGGCCTGAGGATTTTTTTATATATACGTATGTATTGTGAACGCAACGCTGCGCAAATGTGGGTCTGACTCTGCCTCACAGAGGGTGACTGGCTGTCTACATGATGTGGCCTGCCGACATGGCCACTTTCATACAGATCATACTCGATTGGTCTCTGTGTGTCATTCAAGCTCGGGAGGGTGTGTTATGTGTGGCGCGAGCGAGTGAGATAAACCACGCGCACCGGTTACGTGTATTGTTGTTGTTGTTAGCATCTGGTGCTAGCTAGCTGCGCTAACGGATATAAGGAGCTGTTTCAACAACAAGGTGGAGGAGAGTCCTCTCCTGTCAGACGGAGAGACTGTTAACTACAGCTCAGGTGAGGTAAAGGACTCTCTGAGTGTTTAGTTTAGTGTTTACTCTGTGGGTCTCAAACGGTTTGGTCACCATTTATGTAAACACATATTTCCATTTGAGGGGGGAGTGATTAGTAAAATATGCATGAATAATAATTAAAAAAAACGTTAACTAGGTGAAAAAAGGTAAGATAAACTATTAAAACTTGTTGAGAGCTAAAACTAGTCTTTGCTTCTGCCTCAAAGAGGAGCAGGAGGGAGAGGAGGGAGACGAGGGAGACAGGAGAGGCTGATTCAGGAGCACATACACACTCACAACTATAAATGAACCAAAAACAAATAAATAAACAAGTTTCAATGTTTTTTCATATTGGATATGGGATGTTATTGGTTATGGCCATGTTATTATGATTTTATGATTATTTAAATGTATACAGTTATGTTTCATATGGGTGTAGTCTCTTTATTTCCCCCTCAAAATGCACCAGATTGATGCATTTAAGTCCAACATAAAAAAAAAAATCTTACCGGGGGAGCATGCCTCCGGACCCCCCTATAGGATTTGAGATCCACCCCCACTTAAAATATGTTCACATAGGTTCCTAAATAGATTTGCAATTTTTTTTAAATAGTAACCCATGTCCATATGTTTATTTTGGGGTAGTAGATTTAGAGCGCTATCAGAACTATGATAGTTCTGTATCTATGATGATAGTTCTATGATATCAGAACTATGGGCAGCAACACTGTAAAAATTGACAAATAAATCCAGCAAAATGGCACAAAAAACTGGTAGTGGCCTGGCTGGGTGTATAATTCCCAGCCTGAATTATTGTCCCAGTCCGGCCCTGCTTAGCCTTGTCATTTTTAGTAGCCTTACCATGAAGTTATTATTTTATTATATGAAGTAAGAGTAAGAGTAGTCATGATGGTAAGTATTTCGTGAAACATTTGAAGAGTAGCCTACTGCGCCATCCACCGGGTGCTATGGAAGCAGTCAGGGAGAGTCGAAGGCAGGCAGGGAGCTTTGCATGACAGATTCTTCTGGACGTGTTTCATTGTGATGACAGTAAGGGTGAGTCAATCTGTTTGTTGGAAAGACAGTAGTTGAGTGATTACTGAGAGAAAATTATTAGAAGAGATAATTATTCAAAGTGTTGTTACTTTAAAGTGTTGTTACTGACCTTTTTCTCTTTTATTTCCTTTCCCTCACCTGTAACTGCTGAGACCCTGAGGAACATGCACACTGACCTGCTCTGGCAACCTGATTTCCACTGTACGTAATAGTATTTGGTTATGGTATATTATTTATATACATCAAAGGCACAATGCACCCCCCAGAGACACACATGTATTGAGTGTGATATTGTGCATAGGTCAAGTGAAATCATCTTTACACACTAGAAAACTGTAGGAGCGGCAACTTGTTTTGAAATTGAATTTTTAATATCCGAAAATGAAGTTGATCTGTTTTCTTTATTCTTCTCTCTTCCCAGCTCCATCCATCACCGTGCTCTGTTCCTGCAGGTCCTGCTTGCTAATCATTATGCTCATATGTTTTCACACAATTACAAATAAAGTCAATGTATTGTATGACATGAAGTTGTGCTTCATTCGGAGTCAATAATACATTCATTCTGCCTTCATCCATTCTGCCTTCAACTGCACAATGACTGTGGACTGCACCGACATCCATGTAGCTGCCCCTCAGTAAGATGAACCAAGCAAAGAGGGTCACTATCATGCCCAAGGACATCCCGCTGCATCCGCGGAGAGAGGGCTTAGACTGACCCGAGACCAGCACACCCAAACACAACGGCTCTTTTAAGAGCCACCTACAGTTTCAAAGAGTTGCAATCCTACATTATTATAATGATTAAACTGGTTCATGTATCACTTGAAGTTACAAAGACATTAATATATGAGTAACAGGTCAGTGTAAACACAAGCTTCTGTCAATTATGGATCATTCAAACTATATACAAATAATATGTAATAAAGTTCTAAAATAAGTATTCGGTATATTCCTTGATAGCTTTTGGAGAAGGTTGTTTTTAAGTTTACTAAAAATCTATCGTTTCAACTGTTTCACTTTATAAAAAGGAACAGGTGAGTAGAGCATTATTGAGTTTCTTATTCTGTCAGTAAATTATCCAAATGAAATGTTTATCATTATTTTAGTCAACCCTAAACAAATTGATTGTACCTTTTTAATAATGACCTTACATGGTCGGCAAAGTTAAATTAACTTCAATCAAATCTGTTCTGAGAAAAAACTAATAAATGTTTAAAGATAGGAACGTGCCATCCCACTGAAAAACAGTCCGTAGAGATTTAAAGGCGTAGTTGTAGTTCAGTCCAACGTTTCATTTGGATTCATTTCTCCAACAGGCAACTATTTTCATAAAGAATATATATATTTTTCAAAGTCAACTTTATTGTCAATCTTACTCAGTTTGTGTTTATAGACAGTTTCCAACAATCCCAAATACGAAAAATTAAATTATACAATTTACAGATATGTAATGTATACAGATATATATATCCTATATACACCATCATGTATAATGATGGTGTATGATGTAGAAGGAAGTGTGGTAGATAACAAGTAAATATAGAGTTACATACAGATCCATGTTACAGCAAAAGATGGAATAACTAAGAAGCACGCAGTATAATAATAATTACATGCAACAATTAAATAACTGCTCAGCGTCTCCACCACAATCCCAATCTGCTGTGTCCTGTTTTCCTCCCCTCTGCATAACACCCCATCACACATACGAAACTACGCAGAGTCTGAGGGTGTTAAGAGTATGTTTATTTAAATGTCCTCCTCTCTACTGGCCAACACAGGGAGCATATGCTGGCTGTAGAATTGTTCCAGGAGGAGGAGATTTCCATGCCATGCAGGGTCTTTGGGGATGGGGATGATGATCGCCTCCTTCGTGGTCCACACAACAAAGTAGCAGAGACTCCGGTCTGTGATGTGCAGCTGCCCTTGGACCTGGTGCCAGTATGGGTGATATATGACCCACCCTCCTCACAGAGACAGAAGGATGGTAACTGGACTGCCTCCGCGATGGTCATGTTCATGTCACCAAAATCCTTGAATCTACACACAGCAAATAAACTCAAATGACACAACGAGATGTAAAAGGAGATCACACATACAGTATAGAATATCCTGTATAGTCGATATAAAACTGGCCGCTTCAATCTGAAGAGCAACTAAAACAAAACACGGGAGTGTACCTTGTTCTTGTGAACACTAATGTTATCCACAGCATACACAGAGACCACGAAGTTCTTAAGGAGAAAACTAGTTACTAAAACAAAACACGTTAGTGTACCTTGTTAGCTAATGTTAGCTAGCTGACATTAACGTTACACATTGCACTCATATTACTCACCGAAACCTTGTAAAGCCGGTCCCGCTGCTCTTACAGAACCGACTAACTCCCCTTTCGTGTATGTACAGCTCTCAACATGCCCAGACTTGTAGTGATTTTCACAACCTGATCTCACCAGAATGCGTGACTCCACCACGACTCCTTAACACCACAATGCGTGGTGGAGTCACGAACTTTGTTACATTTGCGTGTCGGCACCACGCAAACAACCCCAATGTAAAGTGAATGAGGCTCCTTTGTCGTGGTGCACACACGCATTTCTACAACGTGCATTGTGTGTAATGCAACTGTTAATTTTATTAAATTAGTTTGTTTTTAAGTAAGGCCAGAGCTTCAGCTGTGTCAAATAGATTGTTCCCTTTAGTTAACGTTATTTAAAAGATAATGATCATGTCCCCTGTATTGTATTACGAGCGTCCATTCCCATTGGATAACGGAGAATTTTACACCCGGAAGTAAGTAGCCTATTCTCCTTACTGTCGATTGATTTTACAGTGATATCTGCACTACTCATCGACTAAAAAACACCAAATTGTCCTTGTTAATTACACAACATTGATTGGTTTGAATTGTGTGCAATGCTTTTGTATTTTCCCCCTTCGATTCGGAGAAACAAATATTTTTTCGGAGTTTTTGGACGGCAGAAGACACTACACTACCCAGAATCCTCAGCTATCGTTTGGGACTACACCATGAACCCCGTGATCAGTCCTCAAGCTCTGTGATTGGTTGACCTCCAACTGCATTCCATATGAAAAAAAAAGGTTTCGTAAAAGAGAAAATCATACTTTATTCAGCAGTGCTTGCTTTACTCTTTGAAAGTCATCACATGAATGCATTGTAATAAATGGTTTGGCTGCATTAAATATTACACATCTGTCTTAGTTCTTTCTTTATCTACAGAGATCGGGCATCAGAATACACCGGAAACTATTCTTTTACCGTTCTGTTTTAATTTCACAATAAAGTTAGTAGTAATATTTTGTTTTGATATTCTTGTTTTTTATTAACTACTAGACGACTGGGTCATGTTAAGACCATCTTTTTTTGGTTGCTATGGGTTTTTTCCATCGCTTTTGTGTTACAAATATCAAAACAATAACAAAATAATATTCGTCGTAAACTAAACCGGAAACAGCAGTATATTTTATTTTGTTAACACTGTAAACTTGACAGCCTTTTAACCCAAACCACCTACTGGTTAAAGCACGTTATTACACGTTTAGAGTAATTGCAATGCAGGAAGATTGTGTTGCTTTTTAATGACTGTTTAAAATGCCTTTTTCTTAATGTCTTTCATTTTTGTAACGCACTTTTGAATGTGTTATATTTTATGAAAACATTCAAATATTAAGAGTACATACAAAATAGTGGGAAAGTAGAAGGTCAATTATATAAATATAGAATAGAAAATATCAAGAAGATACTCAAATGATATCTAGAGTAAAACAGTTTAGTGCCTGATAGGAGGATGTGCTAACTAATAAGGCTTTATTTAAAGAAATGTGCAGAATACGACAGTGTAATGGTGGAAGTACACACACATTGATAGATGTCTTGTAATGCACTGTTGATGAACCTGTGACCCAAGTTTTTCATTCATTGCATAACTACACTGTTGTGTATATGATATGTCAATAAACCTTAGAAAATCTTGAAATCTTGAAAGGGATGTGCAAAATAGCAATTATATACAGTCTTTAATGAACTATTAGAGAATAACGAGTAATGAACATGCTTTAAACGGATCTGCAGATAAATATTTAGTCTTCTCAAGCAACCAACTATCAAATATCTCGCCTGATTGTTGGCACTTGACAATCACCTTCACTGAATTTCATTCAGGTGTAACTAAAGTCTGATTTAAGGGTTGTTTATATTTCACATCATTAATCCAAATCTGTAAAGTAACTAAAATAAATGTAGTGGATTAAAAATACCAGGTTAACCTTAAAGAAAGCCCTCAGGATTATAAAAGACCCCCATCACCCCAGCCACAAACGGTTCTGTCTGCTGCAGTCTGGCAGGCGGTACCACAGCATTCGGACTAAAACCACCAGACTCAGGGAGAGCTTCATCCCACAGGCTATACGATTATTAAACACCTGAATTTAGAAATAGCATTCATCTGGCAGCTACTTAGAAATTATTTATCTAATATATCATATTCCAATCACTTGTATATAGACTCTTATTGCACTATTTCACTATTTTTTCTGTGTATCTGTTTTATTGCGTAGCACTGTTGGAGGAGCCTGTGACCTAAGGGGGGGAGGGGGTAGGACACGTTCGATTCCTGTTTTGAATAGTGTGCCGTCGATGGGTTTCAATCCATTTCAAAGTCCTTTTGGACGCTCTGTGTAAACGTCGCGCATCCAATCACAGAGGTTGAGGACTGATCACGGGGTTTGTCAAGCTAAGCACATGGTGTAGTCCCAAACGATAGCTGAGGATTCTGGGTAGTGTAGTGTCTTCTGCCGTCCCAAAACTCCGAAAATATATTTGTTTCTCCGAATCGAAGGGGGAAAATACAAAAGCATTGTACACAATTCAAACCAGTCAATGTTGTGTAATTAACAAGGACAATTTGGTGTTTTATAGTCGATGAGTAGTGCAGATATCACTGTAAAACCAATCGACAGTAAGGAGAATAGGCTACTTACTTCCGGGTGTAAAATTCTCCGTTATCCAATGGGAATGGACGCTCGTAATACAATACAGGGGACATGATCATTATCTTTTAAATAACGTTAACTGAAGGGAACAATCTATTTGACACAGCTGAAGCTCTGGCCTTCCTTAAAAACTAACTAATTTAGTAAAAATAACAGTTGCATTACACACAATGCACGTTGTAGAAATGCGTGTGTGCACCACGACAAAGGAGCCTCATTCACTTTGCATTGGGGTTGTTTGCGTGGTGCCGACACGCAAATGTAACAAAGTTCGTGACTCCACCACGCATTGTGGTGTTAAGGAGTCGTGGTGGAGTCACGCATTCTGGTGAGATCAGGTTGGATTTTCACCTCATTTTATACTTTTCGCCTCATTCTGAAAGAAAGAGGTGAAATTTGCTAACGTGACGGCCGTCTTTGTGATGGTGACGCGTATTGTGCGAGACCAAGAGACCTGTAGTTCACTCAGCGGTTTCACACAAAAAAATGTGTAACTTCACAGTTTTACGACACATTTTTTTTTTTTTGACTTGCAAAATATTCTTTTAAATTGACAAACATCATATGTGTCATTCGTGGCACAATTCAAACGAGATCAAAAGATAACTTTTCTCTCTCCATTGACTTCAATGTATAATTTTACGCTTCCGGGGTCCCATGGAGGCTCCCGGAAGGGGAGGGACTTCGCCTCTCTATAGAGGCTTCTCAATTCTTAAATGTCCCCTCCTCGACTCCCCTCCTCGAGACTTAGTCCCGCCCACAGGAGATGCGAGCGGAGGACCGAGGAGGGGAACCGAGGAGAGAGGAGGGGAAGCAGCAGACGTTTAAAGAAATGAGAACTCCTCTCCTCTGAGCGGTCATATTAAAGCGACGTCCGTTCATTATTACGTGGCAACAGCTGCATCAGCTGTCTAGTGTTTTGTCATATTTTATAATCTCTGTTAGATCAGCTGAACATTGTTCCCCCACATATTTACTTTGAATTCATTGAGAGTGCGGTATAATGAGACAATAACAGGCTACAGATGCGGACACACACACACAAATATATTTATATAAATATATGCAATTTAAAGTATGAGAGCACTCTCATAATAACTAACACAATCAGAGACTGGATATATCCCCCCCCCTCTCTCTGGTCGCTGAAATGGGGAATTGAAATTACGGGCCAAAAGTTAAGCAGAGGACACCAAACCAACTGAGACCTGTCTGTCCGCCGCATCTGCGCACTGTACAACACACTCCTACACACTGTACAACACGCACCGACACTGTACCACACACACCTACAGCTCCTAAAGCATAATCAGGCTACAGCCGTTGTGTATTTTATTATGTGAAGCACTAAATGGTCTTAGAAAAATATCGACTCTTTGTAGATATCTACTAAACTAAAGCAAATAAAGAGAGTAGGTCTGTTATACTGAGTGATATATATTTTACACACTGCTCTGCTTTCTGCACGGGCCTCACAGCTGTTCTCACTGTAAACATCGCGTTGCGATGAGAGCAGTTTCTAAAATACAACCTGATCTCACCAGAATGCGTGACTCCACCACGACTCCTTAACACCGCATTGCGTGGTGGACTCACAAACTTTGTTACATTTGCGTGTCGGCACCACGCAAACAAGCCCAATGTAAAGTGAATGAGGCTCCTTTGTCGTGGTGCACACACGCATTTCTACAACGTCCTTCAGGGAGCTTTTATTCTATAACACGTTTTTAAAATCTACTTTATAGCTTGTAGTAACTCACGGGAGGCTTCTTTTATTTTATTTGTATTCATAATAATTTTTATTTTTCGTCAGAATGTATTATGTTGCATTAGTTACGATTTTTTGTTCTAAAAAAACAGTGCATTGTGTGTAATACAACTGTGATTTTTATTAAATTAGTTAGTTTTTAAGGAAGGCCAGAGCTTCAGCTGTGTCCAATAGATTGTTCCCTTTAGTTAACGTTTTTTAAAAGAACATTATATTCCAATTTGATCATGTCCCCTTTATTGTATTACGGAGAGCAATGTGAGCATCCATTCCCATTGGATAACGGAGAATTTTACCCCGGAAGTAAGTATTCCCCTTACTGTCGATTGATTTTACAGTCCTATCTGCATTACTGATCAACTCAAAAACACCAGATTATCCTTGTTGATTACACAACATTGATTGGTTTAAATTGTGTACAATACTTTTGTAATTTTCCCCTTCGATTCGGAGAAACAAAGATTTGTTCAGTTTAGGATGGCCGAAGACACTACACTACCCAGAATCCTCAGCTATTGTTCCGCGTTGCCTCAAGCTGTGTGATTGGTTGACCAACTGCATTCCATATAAAAAAAAAACGTTTCGTAAAAGATAAATCATACTTTATTCAGCAGTGCTTTCTTTACTCTTTGAAAGTCATCACATGAATGCATTGTAAATATTACACATCTGTCGTAGTTCTCAGAGATCTGGCCTCAAAATAGACCGGAAACTATTCTTTTACCGTTCTGTTTTAATTTCACAATAAAGTTAGTAGTAATCATTTGTTTTGATATTATTGTTTTTTATTAACTACTCATGTTAAGACTATCTTTTCTGTGTTGCTGTGGGGTTTTTCCATCGCTTTTGTGTTACAAATATCAAAACAATAACAGAATATATCGGTCGTAAACGGTCGTAAACTAAACCAGAAACAGCAGTATATTTTATTTTGTTAACACTGTAAACTTGACAGCTTTTTAACCCAAACCACCTACTGGTTAAAGCACGTTATTACATGTTTAGAGTAATATTGAAATCTTGAAAAGGGATGTCCAAAATAGCAATTATATACAGTTTTTAATTAACTAATTAATTTGTAGAGAATAACGAGTAATGTATATACTTTATAGGGATCTGCAGACAAATATTTAGTCTTCTCAAGCACCAACAATCATTACATTACATTACATTGCATTTAGCTGACGCTTTTATCCAAAGCGACTTACAATAAGTGCGTTCGACCAACAAAATACAAGCTTGAAGAAAACAGAATCATATAAGTACATCAGGTTTCATAGAGCCAAACATTTCAAGTGCTACTCAACTGGCTTTAGATAAGCCAGTCCTCCAATCAAATATCTCTCCTGATTGTTAGCACTTGACAATCACCTTCCCTGAATTTTACTCAGGTGTAACTAAAGTCTGCTTTAAGGGTTGTTTATATTTCACATCATTAATCAGAATCTGTAAAGTAACTAAAATAAATGTAGTGGAGTAAAAATACCAGGTTAACCTTAAAGAAAGCCCTCATACTGACGCTGTGTACAAGAAGGGGATGAACAGACTCTATTTTCTGAGGAAGCTGAGATCCTTCCACGTGTGCAGCAAGATGCTGGAGATCTTCTAGTCTGTTGTGGCCAGTGCACTCTTCTTTGCTGCGGTCTGCTGGGGGGGCAGCATCAGAGCCGGTGACACCAGCAGGATCAATAAAGTGATCCGGAAAGCTGGGTCTGTCATCGGCATCAAGCTGGACCCCTTTGAAGCTGTGGTGGAGAGGAGGACACTGAACAGGCTGTTAACCCACCCATCCTCTCCACCTGCAGCTGGACAGTCAACGGAGCTCCTTCTCCAACAGACTGCTGCAGCTCCGCTGTCACAAGGACCGATACAGGAACACATTCCTGCCCACTGCAATAACTCTGTACAATAAATCACCTCTGGCTGGAAGAGAACTCTCTGCTCCATAGTTTCTCTAATACAACCTCGCTGTACATTGTACACATATATAATCTGTTCAATATTTGATATTTCATATTCCATTGTCATATATTTTTGAATATGTATATTTGCATATATAATATCTACATGTATATTTTTTATTTCAACACGTAGCCTATATTTTCTATTTTCTTTTTTTTCTATTCTTGTTTGTTTGTAGTTTTGTTTTATTGTAAAATGCCTTGTCTTTTATGCTGCTGCAACAAAAACAATTTCCCAAATTGGGATCAATAAAGTACCATCTTATTTTATCTTATCTTACATCCGGACTAAAACCACCAGACTCAGGGACAGTTTCATCCCACAGGCCATAAGACTATTAAACACCTGAACTTTGAAATAACATCCATAGCATTAATCTGGCTGCTACTTAGAAATGATTTGTTTAATATATCATATTCCAATCCCTTGTATAGACTCTTATTGCACTATTTCACTTTGTACTAATTTTCTTTTTGTATTGACTTGCACTATTTTTTCTGTGTATCTGTTTTATTGTGTTGCACTGTTGGAGGAGCCTGTGACCTAAGGGGGCGGGGGATAGGAGACGTTCGATTCCTGTTTTGAATAGTGTGCCGTCGATGGGTTTCATTCCATTTCAAAATGCTGTTTGTCGCTCAGCGTACACTTCGCGCACTGCCACTCCAACATCCAATCACAGAGGTTGAGGACAAATCACGGGGTTTGTCAAGCAAAGCACATGGTGGAGTCCCAAACGATAGCTGAGGATTCTGGGTAGTGTAGTGTCTTCGGCCATCCTAAACTGAACACATATTTGTTTCTCCGAATCGAAGGGGAAAAATACAAAAGCATTGTACACAATTTAAACCAATCAATGTTGTGTAATCAACAAGGATAATCTGGTGTTTTTGAGTTGATGAGTAGTGCAGATGGTACTGTAAAATTAATCGACAGTAAGGGGAATACTTACTTCCGGGTGTAAAATCCTCCGTTATCCAATGGGAATGGACGCTCACATTGCTCTCCGTAATACAATAAAGGGGACATGATCAAATAGGAATATAATGTTCTTTTAAAAAACGTTAACTAAAGGGAACAATCTATTGGACACAGCTGAAGCTCTGGCCTTCCTTAAAAACAAACTAATGTAATAAAAATCCCAGTTGTATTACACACAATGCACTGTTTTTTGAGAACAAAAAATCGTAAATAATGCACCATAATACATTCTGACGAAAAATAAAAATTATTATGAATACAAATAAAATAAAAGAAGCCTCCCGTGAGTTACTACAAGCTATAAAGTATATTTTAAAAACGTTTTATAGAATAAAAGCTCCCTGCAGGATGTTGTAGAAATGCGTGTGCACCACGACAAAAGAGCCTCATTCACTTTACATTGGGGTTGTTTGCGTGGTGCAGACACGCAAATGTAACAAAGTTCGTGAGTCCACCACGCAATGCAGTGTTAAGGAGTCGTGGTGGAGTCACGCATTCTGGTGAGATCAGGTTGCTAAAATAATATCCAGGGGATGCATGCAGAGCTGTCATTGGCTGAGATAAGTCCGGCCGTGCGTCACGCCTCCACCGTTCCCGGAAATGCATCCGCGGAGGAGCCGTGGAGGAACCATCAGTGTATCCTCGGTTATAGCTCCTCCAGAGAGCGTCCTCGACGCCCGATCCTCGGTGTGCATTTAGAGAAATGAGACGTCCTTCAAAATGGCGCGCTGAAATTCATTTCCGGGTCACTACCGGAGGACCGAGGAGTTGAGGAGGGGAAATTTGAGTATTGAGAAGCCTCTTATGAGTGTACTTCTCAGACATGCCGGGTAATCTGTGACGTTTCACTCTCTCAAAAGTTGGGCCATTGTATCATCATGCGCCAATGAGCAACTCTCATAGGAATGAATGAGGCCCCGCCTCCCACGCTGTATCCAGTTCCTATTATACATCCAGGTTGCGTTCCAATAGTCCATTTAGCTTAGGAACCTTCCCAACCAAGTGAAATGACCCGGAAGTACGTCAGTGGCAGCCATGTTAAGTGCCGTTCCAATTCTCCAAATGAAAGGAAAGGAGGTTTCAAACTTCCTTTATAACCTCCTTTAGCTTAGGAACCACTGGACCTCCCTTGACGAAAGGAGAGGAGAAAATGCTGCCCCACAATGCATTGCAGCCGCAGCATTTGCCGTCACACAACAGTCGGCCATTCACGGAAACAACCGATTATGACCGAGAAATTATATCATGAACGTTACGGTGCTTATTAAGCATTTTAAAACGTATGTGGTAAGTTGCCAAAGTGCTTTGTTCTGACCGTTCGTCAGTATTATAATCAAAAAGAGAAATTTGAACGTTAGTTTTTACTGAAATGATCAAATAAAGTCAACATTTCACAGTCTTTACTGAGCTGTGTGGAGTTTGTTCAAGTTTTAAAAGTTGTTTGAATGGTGATATACACAGTGATATGTTAAGGACTAACGTTTATAATAATAATATCGGAACGCAACCCCACTCTCAGGACACCTCCACTGTCAGTACAGGAAGTGACGATTCTGACGAACACGTTTTTTTTCCCGCCCACCGAAGGACTCGTTTGATGGAAGTTTCAAAGGTGATGAGTCCGCCCACCGTGCACTTTGGGTCGTCCTTGGTCAAGCCCTTTTGACCCCCCCAGCCTGGTTCTCGTAAAAGTTTTTCGCTCAAATGATACCATGGAGGAATGTAACGGGAGTTGACAGGGGACCGCCTCACGAGTGCCTATTTTTTGCTTTTTTTTCACTTTTCCCCGGTTTTATTATTTTTTAGGCTATTTCACCCGGTTTCTGTGAAATAGAAATGGACATTGCCCGGTCTCGGGTGTCCCCCCACGGCCTGTGTCCAGCCCCCCCCCCCTATTTTGAACATGCCTACAAATGTCTTAAAAGAAGAAAAAAAATAAGTAGGCTATATTATGCAAATAGAGGCCTTTTTTTCTCTGTATTTGTTGTGGTTGTTTTGCTGGTTGTGTTGGATATAAGTTGAATCATCAGTCACATTCAGTAATGTGACTTTGGATGTCTCATTGATGATGGCTCATCTGATTTCTAAAAATATAAACCTCACTGGAAAACATGAATAAGCAGATGATTTGATCTCTTTGTGTAACAGCCATCAGATTTTTTGAAAATCCATTTCTATATTTTTATTTTACATCTGTATCAGTGCCGACTCAATATTTAATTAAACAAAGAAACAACCCACAATTTGTGTTTTCCTCGGTGGCTACAATGGAGGAAGTTTAGTCCTGTGAGTTTGTTTGTGTTTCTTTGTTAAATGTGTTTGTTCCTCTTTCCTTGCCTAGCTGAAATCCCATGAGTGACACTAACAACAGTTGTTACAGGCTGCGGCCACACGAGGACGAAAACGGCTAAACGCATAGGATTAACGCAAACGCAATCGCAAACAAGCTTCCGTCCACACGCAATAGTTATCCGGATAGTGTCTGTCCACACGAGACCGCTCCGTTTAGCTCCAACCGCTGGAGAAGCTGCAGTACATATGCAGGAGCCTGTACGTGGCGCTGTAACTTGCTCCACAAAAGCAGCGAATAAGCATGGTTGTCATGGTTGCCCTTCTGTTTATTCTCCGCGGTGGGGGCCGAGGGAACCGGGCAGAGTTTTTCGCCAGTCAACGTGTATTAAAGTTTAAATCTTCCGGACAAAATTATAAAAGTGTCGGTCAAAGGTCTTCTTTGTTATTTATTGAGCTTTAAAACAAATGAATAACGACTCTATATAATATAATAATAAAATACACGGAGCCTCTCTTTTTCCTCCCTCTCTTCGGACAGCGTCAGTGTCTGTCTCATGCAGCATCTGATCCAGTAATGAGTGACCCGGCCGACAGTAAAAATAAACATATTTATAACTAGTTTAGGGAGTTTGAGAGGTAATTAAAATAGCTAAGGGTGATGATCTGACTTGAAGTGTGTCTTTTGCTGCAGCGGGAGGAGCTGCAGGTGAGCAGAGCTGCGTGTCTCCGTCCTGTCAGATTAGACTTCACTCGCGTTTAGGTCCATATCGAGAGAAAGATAAATAATCTGAATTCAGGGTGTAGTTTACTTTGACGCGGGGGTGAGCAGCAGAGGTGGGGAGAGGCGGGGCTATTGCCTCATCATTATTGCTGTAGATGTTGCACAAACAACTGTAGCATGGTCAATAGCGTCCGGAGCACGATAGCAACTCTGCGATCCGCCATTGTTGTTGTTGTTGGTGGCGAAACACTTCAGCAATGGCGCGGGGTAAGCGGAGGTGAGCAGAAGAGGTGGGGCTATTGCACAATCACTATCAGTGATCTGAAAATGTTCGGATAGGGCGTACACACGGAGCCGTTTGACCCCCCCAGAGAGTTGCGTATGCCTTTCTATCCACCTTGGGACCCGTTATCGTTTCCTCAGTCGTTTAGTGCCGTATTCGGTCGTCCTCGTGTGGCCGAACGGTCTATATGACACTAAACAGTAACGCAAACGACCAAATTCGTCCTTGTGTGGCCGCAGCCACAGATATTGAAAAACAGGTTTGGTTATGCACTCATGTAATCCCCCTCCTATACTGAGAAACAGTGTTGAAGGGAATTCCTCATTTGAGTATGTTTTTCAAAATTGACCATTAGTTGCTTCATTTAAAATGATATATAAGATATTTTCCATGAGATACTTATTTATAGTAAGTGCATTACTTACAGTAGATGGCAGTCAGCACACCCTAGTGTAAAAATCAGACCGGAGTATTATATATGGTATAAAACGTACCTGGAGCCAGATGAAAAGTCGTTTTTAGATCTCGATACACATGCATATTGCCTTTTTTAAATTAAACAAAAACGTATTTTAGTGAAGAGAGGAGATTAAGAACAAACATTAAGTTACAAAATTCCTATTTTATTCTTAAAATAAACAACATGTACAATCACAATGCCAATTTCACTCAATGTTGTCAGGTCTGTGTGTCCCTTTAAAAAAACGTACTTGATGTTTGTGAAACGTAGGCTACCAGCAAAATCTAATGGGGTCTCCATTAGCTTTAGTTTCCTGACAAGTGTTCATGAGAGAAGAAGCATAACAATATACATAACAAGTAAACGTAACATAAGAGCAGGGTAAGGTATGGTTCCTGGATATCATACATGTGGATCATTAAATAATACAAGGTTTTTGATGACAGTTTGTAAAGTAAATGTGCTTAGTTTCCCCCACTCTTGCTATTATTATTCACTTTCAATATCAATAGTAATTCAACAATTGATGAGTGAAAGCTGAAAGTGTTTCCTTTTTCTCTGTGAAGTTAGAGGACTTTCGAAGACGTGTAAAGGGGAACTGACTCGTGATGTGTTGACGACATGTTGCGCACACACACGCGCGCGCGCACACACACACACACACACACACACACACACACACACACACACACACACACACACACACACACACACACACACACACACAGTTATATAAGCCTCGTCTGTTGTTTTTTATTGCAGTTGTCAGTGCGGTGATTCTCATCATGGAGGCGAGCTACGTCAGGCATGTGGAGCTATTTGGCTTTGAGAAACGTTCATTCCCGAGTCAGCACTACGTAAGGATCAAAACTATTAACCATTACTTTGCTAAAGTCGCTACTAATGCTTTTAAAATCGACAAAGTTAGAGACATTCTAGCAAAGTTCAGTCTTAACAAAATCAAGATAATTTTTTGAAATAATAGCTAATGTCATCTGATGTTGGAGCTATACATTGATTTGTATTATTTAATAGTCAAACGTTTATTTTCTCACAGTTTTTAGTGTAGTTTCATAATTAGTTAGTGTCATTATTTAAATTAATTTGAGAAGTTTATTCTTTTATTTTGAAGATAGCTTTAGGCACCTGGTGAATAGTGACTTTTGATAGTAGAAAAATAAAAAATATAAGAAAATATATTGTAAAAGCTATATTCTTGCATGGACACTGGATGTATCCCTGTGTATCAGCAGTTTAATTTTTTAGTTGGTTTTTGAGTGGTTTGTTTTTGGTTTAGCCATTACATGTGAGATTATATGTGCAGGTGTACATGCTGATGGTGAAATGGAGCGACCTCTCAGAGAAGCTGATCTACAGAACGTATCCTGAGATTCACACCTTCCACGTAAGATCTTTCTTCACTACAAAATAAAAGCACTGTGGCCTTTTGCATTTCTACAAATGATGTACTAATAAAAAATAAATTACATTTTTGAATCGGAAATGTTTATGTTTTGGCTGCAGAAGTCCCTGAAGGAGATGTTTCCCATCGAGTCTGGTGAAATAGAAAAGAAGGACAGAATCATTCCGTCATTACCAGGTAAAATAATTATAATGTTTCCTTTATTTTAGGTCAAAGAGTGCAGATTGTTTCTCTTTGCTTTTGGCTTTTTATTTACATTTAAGTTTCGTAGGATTTTATTCAGCTTAGTTTGTATGTTATGACAAGCTGCAGAGTGCAGAGGTTGAACAACATCTGACACATATATATTAACATATATAATCACAGACTATTATTAAAAGACAACACCATTATAATTGTGAAGTAGCTTCAATAGGTATTTTAAGAGTAATTGTAGTTAAAAACCCTCTGCCTGCTATAATCTTCTTTCAGGAAGCACCTGTGGTTTTTAAACAAATATGGGCCAATACACTTCTCCTTTTTTCAAATTGTTGAAGCAACACAGAAAGCTGCAAGAGAGCTGAAATCACTGATGTCAAAATGAGGGATTTTTCGTCTGCTGTCAGTAGAAGTTAATACTGAATTTGTAGCCAGACAAAAGCTCAGACAAAGAGCAAGAGGACTTGTATACTGTATGTTGGACAGAATAAAAACACTGATCATTTATCTATTCATACGAGCTTGGAGCTAGAAAAGATTGTCCTGATGGTGACGCAGCATTTAACATAAGTAAAGTACAAAATATAAATAACACATTTAAACATCTAATAATAGACATAAATAAGTACATGAAGAGTACGGGGAAGAAGTAAATACTCACCTTTTAAATTATATATATTTAGTCAAGTAACATTATGGGTATACTTAACTTTATGCATTGAAATCTAAACACTTGAGAATGAAACAAACCAACAAAACAAATTAAAGAACATTTATCAAATCCACCCCATCGTACTATGCCAGTTCACTTATTTATGCATGTTTACAACCACTGCATGTCATCATAGTGACAGGTAGAAAGTCATGCTAACTACTTCCATGTTAACATCCAACATCATGATGCATTAAACTTCAAACCTTATCATTTTTGCTTATTGCTTTCACTTTTAAATGAGACAGGTGTCAAAAAGGAAACATGGACTTTTTGCAGGTCTGTTTTCTGTTCCTGTTCAGTGTTGATTCAAATAAAAACAGAACTCAAATTGCACACATTCCCCATTGTGAAAGCTACATTTCAAAACAAGCTGGTTGCAGTTTAGAGAAGAGACACAGTGATAAAACCCCAACCCTGATGCAACCTACAAGTCTGGAAAAGTTCACCTTGTGAAAGCAGTGGTGGAAAGTACATTTACTCCATCCCAAGTTTGAGGTACTTTCACTTTCTTTTGTATTTTATATGTAAAATGAGAGAAAATAGCCCATCGCGATTATTTTGATTGAGAAATTATAAGTTGTTCACCATTATTTTCATTGTTATTAAAATATATATTTAAAATTATAAAGAAGATAATCCCCACATATTAACTAAATGTTATGATTTTTTTTAAGCGTAAATGCAATCGCCATAAGTAAATAACTAATGTAAGGCTATTAACAAATGACATCATAGTGACATGATTCTCATCACTATCGCTAAGCTAGAGGTTGACTGGGTTTGACGTGATTATGTTTTACTCTAATTTAAGCTACAAATTTAAGACACATAAAACATGTGGGCATTCATGAGTGGCGTATTTTATGTTGTAGGTTCTTAAAACTGCTGACTTCAACATGAAGGAATTTAAAGTGGTAAAATGCTAACTCATTATCAGGTTTTAGGACGCATTCCAGCACCACTCTTTTGAGATTTATATATAAATTATACTGTTGCAACCCTAGTCAATGACACTATTTCATAAAGTCTAAAACTGATACTGCAGTCTTGAGTTTCTGCTGATAACGTGTTTCCTTTCACAGTTAAACCTGTCTATAAGTCTGTCGGTATTATTTAAATTGTACTTGGGACTTATGTTTTATCTGTGCAGCTCCACGGTGGTTGATCAGTGAGAAGTCCCCAGAGACCAGGCAGAGCACGTTGTCGGAGTACTGCCACTCGCTCATCAACCTGCCGCCTCACATCTCCCGCAGCAAACAGCTCACCAACTTCTTCAAGGTCCGACCCGAGGACGAGAACCCGCCTGCCCTGAACCCGTCAGTACAACACACACATGGAAATGTATCACTTCCAAATGTAAAACTCAATCACCCAGTAATTAATACTAAATTCAATTAAAATGTCCTCTTCAGAGTGAAAAAAAGCGAAACCTTTGTGGTGAACAAGGAGTCGTACAGAGGCAACGTTTCTGGTAAGTCATTTTAAATGTAATAAATTCTTAAAACATGTCTTTTTGTTGTTGTCTTTCCCAAGGTTATTGAAAGATGTTAGATTTGTATTCTTTTGCATTTATATATTTATTTGTAGCGTACAGGCTGCAGCTTGTGGATTCATTTTTGAAATTGTCCAAATAAGTGCCCTTTAAGCATTAGGGTTGTTTAAATACACATTAAACATTTTTATTAAAACAGATAATTATGTGTTTTACCTCTCAGAGATTTCTGGCCCCATCATTTTGGACACGTACAGAGTGATCGCTGACTTCGAGAAGACGTCTAAACATGAGATTAATCTGCACACTGGAGACCTGGTGGAAATCGTGGAGAAAAATCCAAACGGTGAGAACGCTAAAACAACCGCAGCCAAACTTCCCTAAACAAAACAGACCTTCCAAAAGTTTATGACAATATTAATTCTTGGGTAAGACTCACTTTTAACCTTATTCAATAAATTGTTCAAGGAAGAGCTGAAAAAGTTGAATACTAATTCATGATACTCTTTTATAAAGAATTAGATGATTTTGATTAATTATGGTCTATTGAAGCATGAAACAGAAGCACTCAGTCAGGTTTTAAAGGCCCTAAAACCATTTTTTGTGTTAAGAGGTCAACTCAAAATTCCTCTTTCCTTTTGTGTCAACTAAGTAACGACACTCCGTTTATTATTCAATCATGTTTACGTTATGTTTATCTTTAATGAATGAGGCCAGGTCTTAAGCTGCTCTTGTGTTCAGGGTGGTGGTTCTGCCAGTGTGAGTCTAATCGAGGCTGGATCCCTGCGTCTTACCTGGAGCCGCTGGACGGACCGGATGAAGCCGAGGAGGCTGATCCGGACTACGAAGGCAAGTTGTGTTCCTTGTATTCTTCATTAAATAATGTATTTTCAGTATGTGTGTCTTTTTAACAGTGCTGTGTGTCCCTGCAGGAGAGATGCACGTCAGCTCCAGAGCCTACAAGGCAGAGCTGGAGGACGAGATCTCTCTGGAGAGCGGGGAAACCGTCGCCGTCATCCACAAACTGCTGGATGGCTGGTGGGTCGTCAGGTATGGTCTACACAAACTGACATTTATGTGGATATATTCATAATATCTTTACAATAACAAAATCAAATCTCCCCAAGGAGGAACAGAAGGACTTCAGCTATTATTTAATTATTAATCCTACTGTGGTGCTTATAAATAAATCGGGATATTTTTACAGGAAAGGAGATGAGACCGGACATTTCCCTTCCATATTCCTGCACAAGGCCGGCAAGAGGGAGATATATGAAGCACAGCGGACAAACCTGCAGGGACATAAACCTCCCCCCCGCAGGTACGGCAGTGAACGCAAAATATAGAGTAGTCTTATTTTAATCTCCACTCTTCAAAATATTGATTGTTTTCTATTTCACAAATTACTTTTCCATATGAATACGTTGTAACTGCACATTTGTAAGGTAACTAAAGCTGTCAAATGAAAATAGTGAATAAAATGCATGTTTTTTCAGCACTCAAATGTTGAAGCTGGGAGGAGAAAAACTATCACGAGATCAACACTAGGGCTGCACAATATGGACAAGTGCAATATTATATTATTATGAGCAGAGTTCTGTTAAACAAAAATCATAAAATATTCCTTAGGACAAATAGCAAGGACATAGAATGTAGGTCAGTCTTTGAAAAGCCTCAAAGTCTTATATTATTATATTATTCAATGTTAATAAGAATAACAAAGCAAAATGATAAATTCCCTTGATAATATGAATCATGTTATAATTGCAATATCAGTCAAAATAACAGAAATAGTTTTTCCCCCCCAATAGTTCAGCCCCATCAACACTCACCACCTTTACTTACCTTTACAAATCTCTGTGGCATTTTCCGTCTCAGATCCACCATCAGAAATGCGAAGAGCATCCACGACAAGTCCCGTCAGCGGCTCAGCCAGGACACTTACCGCAGGAACAGCCGCCGCTACCTCCAGCAGAAAGGGGGCCGCCTGGCAGAGCCCCGCAAGAACTCCAAGACCGCCGCAAAGTCACCGCTGAGGGAGAGGAAGAACCAGAGTAACGTTCATGTTGTGTTCAGATCGATCAAACAAAGCCTGATGTAGACAAGAAATACCTTCACCGGCACCAGTGGTGGAAGGAACTGCTCAGATCATTTACTGAAATAAAAGTACTGATACCATGCTGTTATAATACTCCACTATAGTTATATGTAAAACAAAACATAAATAAGTATATGAAAAGTATGGGGAAGAAGTAAACACTCACCTTTTTAAATTATATATATCTAGTCAACTGTTACAGATATACTAAACTTTATGCATTGAAATCTAAACACCTAAATGAGAATACTGCATCATTAATGTACATTTTAGTACAACATGTGTCCCTGAGATGTAGTGTGGTAGAAGTCAAAGTGACCTGAAAGGGAAATACTTAAGTTAAGTACAAGAACCTCAGATTTTTAAGTAATTGTACGTAGTTAAATTCCACCACTCACTGAAACAATCAATCCACAAAGCCTCTTAACACTTCTAATAATGTTGTTATTTGCTACCAACAGACAACATTCCCGAGCAGTCCACGTCTGGCTCAGAGAGCGAGCTGAAGAAGGATGCTCCGGTTATCCCCCCCCGGCCCAGTCCGGAGCTCATCCTGGAGCGCTGCAGCGACAACACCTGCAAGAGAGTCAGCATCCACAGGTCAAACTCTGGCTCCTCCAAATAGCACCGGAAGTCACTAGATGTTGTGAAATTTACAATGAAATCACTTTTTTTTTGTTGCCTAAGTTTGTGGCAGACAGTTCAAATGCAATCGTAAAACCTAGAGGGAGATGAAGGCGGTCATGGGAAAAGGTTATTGCATTGAGTGGAGAATAAGTCATTCTGTAAAATGATGTGGGAGGAAATGTTTTAAAATGTATACTTTTATAACTTTACTATGGTAAAAAAATCCCGTGAAGTTCGACTGTCTCATGATGTGCAACAGTGCGGCTCATTGTTTTAATCGGGCTTTGTTACACAAACAATACTTGTATGTTAATCTTTTTCAAAGGATTTTTTGTATCTCCAGAGATATGTCACACTGTGCAAGTTTAGAAAAATCTTGACTTATACTTACTACCATCTGGTTGTCATATCAAGAAGAACAAGGTGGCAGACAGTTGTCTATTCTAACTTTTCTGCTTCCATTTATTTTACAACCCTCAAGTTGACTGATAAAATGTGTCGGACTATTCATTTAAGACCAGATCATTAAAAAAAACTGAATTTAATATCTCCAGAAAAAGTGTAATCATTAAGTCTTGGTTTAATACAACTAAATAAGACCACAATTTGCGAAGCTCTTATTTTCTCTTCCATCGTGGCCGCTTCAAGCTTCTGCACACAGCTTAATGTCTTGACAGTAAACCAAAAATGACCGCGCTTGTTAAGCTTTACCTGGCTGCTATCATTCACATTCGCACTGCGAGAATAAAAAGAAGCTATGCATAAGATACATGTCTAGAAAAAGCTGAATTTGTTTGGTTGCTGTGTTATAAAAGTATTTCTACTGATTATATTGATATGTTCTGTTTGTGACCTGTGTAGAATATTTTGTATCTATTTCCCAGCATCTATAAAGCTATCTTGTTATTTATTTGCTGAATAAATGTATATAAAAAAAAAAACATGTGTCTCTTTCTTTTAGGTCAACAACCTGCAGCATTATTTAGAAATTAGGCTTCGGTCTTCTCACTCTGTTTGGCAGATCATACAATTAAGTCAGTGGTGAAAACATTACAAGTGAAGTTCGGTATTAAACACCTTACGGAAGCAAACGTGCATAACAGTAACATCAAAAGTAAGATGACCTATTGTGCAGAAAAATGGTCTCTGGCTGCAGTCGGATAGTTTAAAAATCAGCTCCTAATTTCTAACACTATCGTCTATTCCTTGACCTCTGAGTGAAACGTCACGGGGTTAAGAGATAGTGGATAGGAGAATTCAAAAGGACTTAGGAGAAGAGACTGCAGTGCTTTAGGGAATTCGACTGCACTTCACTATCCGACGTGTTTATGATGCGCCAGCGGACGTCGGTCTGCTGCTGTGGGGAAACTATGGAAACCACAGTTTTCTATAGAGCGGACTATAACATGGATGTTTAATAAGAACGAGGGACTACTGTAAACTCATCTAGAGACTCTGCACCGTGCTCTGATGCTGCTGCTTTGCTTTATGAACGTGGACAACAGAGAAACATATTCTTCATGACCAAAGTTGGAATTGAAATAAAAAAGGAAAGTGAAACTTATGCTCGACACCCTCTCCCTCCGGTCCACATTAATACTAATTAAAACTGCGGTCACAGACGTGCACGCAGTTGTGGGCGGGCCTTCGCGTCCGAGCGCCTGTAGGGGAGGGTCGCTGGTCGTCCCGGCGTCAAGCAGATGCGCGCGTGTCCTCCGAAATGAGCCGTTCGTAATTTCTCAAACGTTCGTGTCCCGGACTGCATCTTCCCCATAATACTCGGGCATGCATGTGAGTGGTGGAGGAGGGGGTGGTGGAGATGCAGGGCCTTCAGCAGGGCCTTCAGCAAACTCCAACAATTCTGCAGCAAGCTGCTCCCTGACAGTCTTCTGGGTGTGTGGCTTTGTCCTGCTGCATCTAACAAATGTGGAAAAACAAAGAGATTAGATTAATTCACTGGCTTATACTTATAGGATAATATTGGACTATAAATGAAATATTACACCAAATAAATAAGTAAACACATGTATATTCATTCACTGGCCATTCATTTAGAAAATGTAACTCCAAAAAGACAAGTAACACTATTTAGCATTTTGGCTAATCATTCCTGTTGGCTAAGCTAACACTGTGATGCAGTTCCACCAAACACAAAAGTAATATATAAAAAGGATAATATTGGACTATAAATAAATAATATTACACCAAATAAATAAGTAAACACATGTATATATTCATTCACTGGCCATTCATTTAGAAAATGTAACTCCAAAAAGACAAGTAAAACTATTTAGCATTTTGCCTAATCATTCCTGTAGCTTCTTGCCTAAGCTAGCACTGTGACGCAGTTCCAACAAACACATAAGTAATATATAAAAACAGAGAGATTACATACCTTTCCCGTGGTGGAAGTTCAACATCCGAGTCACTACTGCCCGGATCCAGGTCTGGCTGGAGGAGATCTTCATCATCCGACGAAGAGTCATTTGGTATGATCAAAGCCCCGCTATCGTCAGCTAGCATCTCTAGTACCTGCTCTCCTCGGTGGTGAAGCTCTCCCTTCTGGCTGCGTAATGCGTAATGGAGCGTGCGTAGTTTATACTACGCAGGATCATATCTTTGGAACCCATTGGTCGATTTGGGTGATTGACACCTTTTCTGAACCGTTGGAGCCAATAGAATCGAGTGACAGTTAGTAAGTCCCGCTAAACACTTACGTCAAGTAGAGAGAGGTTTGCGTAAACAGCACGTTAGACAGCATTAGCTCGGGACTGCAAAACTTTATACCTACTCTGCTGCCATGAATGTAATGATAGATTATCAGGAACAATTCTAAAGTGACTAAGAGACATTGGATTAACCTTAAGCAGCGTTTTTATTCCCTTGAACAAGAGCTTTGATCACAAAACAGCAACGGTAAGACATACTTATTGTTATGGTTTTGAAAACTGTTGTTTTTTTTCTTCTCTGTTCTGGCTGATAGCTCAGTGAGTTTGTGTCCTACAGTGATGATACTTATAACAAAAATAATCTGTGGAGTATCAGCTTTCAGATGATATGTAGTTTGTGCAGAAAACATTACGTTTTAAAGGTCGTTTTTGCTAGTTAGCACCGGAAGTAGCATCTGCCCGTTTTAGCTAAGGGCTAATGCTAACGCTTCTTGTGAGACTTTTGTTTTGTTTCGGTAAAAATAGTTCTTATCGTCAGTTAGCTGAGATTCTTCTCTTTAATCTGGTATAACACATTAATAGGTTTTTAAATATTAAGATGCTCTGAGACACAGTGTCGTGGGAAAAAAAACCAGGGTCCCCGCCGGCTTAACAGGTTAACCGTGGCGTGCGGTGCAGTGGGTTGTGCAGACGTTCTGCCCTTGACTGTTTGTTTACTCAATAAACGCATCTCCTCTTGATATTAGGCCATGTATGTTCCATACCAGTGGAGTTTGCTTTTTGTTGTTGTGTTTATTGATCAAAAAGCAAACCTTCAATACAGCTGTTATGTGGTCAAGGTAAGTAAAGTAATAATTTAAGCTGTGTATTGGTTAATATTAGCGTATGACTTAAAATGAAAACACAACAGCATTTCACAAAACGCTACAGCATTTCACAAAACGCCGCAGCATTTCAGAAAACACCACAGCATTTCACATTGGACGGAAAGGGTATTCCGTAGGGAGAACACTTCTTGTTTATGATTGGACAGAGCCAGCCAGACAGCACTGCTGTGATTGGTTGTTTTTGCTGCCAGTGAAGAAATGACGCTTCGTGATTGGTCAACGTCCGACAGCGCAATATGTCCCAACCGGTCCCTCCCAACACATCAGCCGTTAGCACACACTCAGAGCTCACAGCTCCTCATATCTGTTCAGAAACTGGACAAAAGTTAAATATGTACAAACCACAGATGGCGAATACAGTCGCTGCTTTATTTATGTCTGTATGACATTGTTGTGAGTGTGGACGGAGCAGCTACAGGTTAGTTTAGCCTGATGGATCCGATTCCATTCTGAAAACACGCATTTTAAAAGCTTTTCGCCTGCCGTCTTGTCTGCAGACTTGTCAAAGCATTAATTCATGGTTTTTACTAACCGTTATCAGTATTAGTTACTTCGGCATCACTTTGAAACGTGTATTACAATTAAATCACTGTCAAATATGTTCATTTTGTTGTAGTTGGTATCTCCTATAGGATTTATATGGAGATACTTCCCGCCCCCTCTCCAGCGCGTCTTGTTTGAATGACAGGAGCAAACACAGCTGACAGCCGCGGTGAAACTCAAGCGATTAGAGCGATGCGAATATTGGGTAAGGCAAGGCAAGGCAAGTTTATTTATAGAGCACTTTTCAACTCAAGGCAATTCAAAGTGCTTTACAAAAAAAAAAATGAAAGACATTAAGCATTAAAAAAGAAAAGCTAATCAAATAAACATTAAGGAAAAATACATGGATAAAAGTTACAGTGCAGTCTAAAATATAAATAGTTCAATTAAACATTACAAGAAAAAGTACATGGATAAAGTTACAGTGCAGTTTAAGATATGAATAGTTCAATTAAAAGCAGCGACAAAAAGAAAAGTCTTCAGCCTGGATTTAAAAGTAGTCAGAGTTGCAGCGGACCTGCAGGTTTCTGGGAGTTTGTTCCAGATATTTGGAGCATAATAACTGAACGCTGCTTCTCCATGTTTAGTTCTGACTCTGGGGACAGAAAGCTGACCAGTCCCTGAAGACCTGTGAGATCTGGATGGTTCATAGTTTAGCAGGAGGTCAGTAATATATTTTGGGCCTAAACCATTCAGTGCTTTATAAACCAGCAGCAGTATTTTGAAATCTATTCTTTGACACACAGGAAGCCAGTGTAAAGACTTCAGAACAGGAGTGATGTGATCCACTTTCTTAGTGTTAGTGAGGACTCGAGCAGCGGCGTTCTGAATCAGCTGCAGCTTTCTAATAGATTTTTTAGTGAGACCTGTGAAGACACCATTGCAGTAGTCGAGTCTACTGAAGATAAAGGCATGGACAAGTTTTTCCAAATCCTGCTGTGACATTAGTCTTTTAATCCTAGATATGTTCTTTAGGTGATAGTAGGCTGATTTAGTAATTGGGTAGTCTACCATAGTATTTACATGGAGATAAGCCCCTTAAAAACCATGAATTAATAAAGCATTAATTCTGTGTTTACTCCTGTGATTCAAAAAAGACGCTGGAGAGGGGCGGGCCGGATCTCCATGTAAATCCTATCGGAATCGGATCGATCAGGCTAAACTAACCTGTAGCTGCTCCGTCCACACTCACAACAACATCATACAGACATAAATAAAGCAGCGACTGTATTCACCATGACATAGACAGTCTGTGTTTTGCATATCTTTAACTTTTGTCCAGTTTCTGAACAGATATGAGGAGCTGTGAGCTCTGAGTGTGTGCTAACAGCTAACGGCTGATGTGTTGGTCCAATCATGAAGTCATTTCTTGATTGGCAGCAAAAACAACCAATCACAGCAGTGCTTCTCTGGCTGGCTCTGTCCACAAACAATATCACAAACAATAAGTGTTCTCCCTAAGGAATACCCTTTCCGTCCAATGTGAAATGCTGCAGTGTTTTGTGAAATGCTGCGGTGTTTTGTGAAATGCTGTGGCGTTTTGTGAAATGCTGTGGTGTTTTGTGAAATGCTGCGGCGTTTTGTGAAATGCTGTTGTGTTTTCTGAAATGCTGTGGCGTTTTGTGAAATGCTGTGGCGTTTTGTGAAATGCTGTTGTGTTTTGTGAAATGCTGTTGTGTTTTGTGAAATTCTGTTGTGTTTTGTGAAATGCTGTGGTTTCTTGCACTTCAGGGCCACCGTACTATAGAGATGTTTTTATTTTAAAGTAAATTGAGATGGAACATAGTAAAAACATGTAAATTCTAATGTCCGCCTAAAAAAAAAACATTACTTATAGTGAAAACCACCCTTGAATGATGAGTTTAGTAGACTAAAAGCTTTAGGAATCCAAACTATAACATATAATAAGTACCCTGTATCAAGATTGATGCAAAACAAGTGAAATTTGACCTTTTAAGAAGGTTTAGAAAAAAAAGTCCACCTCACCTCTGGGTAATTTGGGAACCATCAGTTCCATTTGAACGTTTTCACTGTAAAAATCATTTTATTACTTTGTATTATCA